>NW_026885038.1:0-60761 GCF_032173495.1 Musca vetustissima | reverse complement strand
CTATCGAGGTGTACTTTTGATTATAATGATGTCCAAATTTGTCAACTGTCATCAATTAGCTGTTTAATTAGTTAGTATATTATTTTTCCCTCCCGTAGTTCATCGATAATGGAAACAATCTCATTCGTATGATTATTGTTTCCAGCTTGTTGCGATGCTATCAGCAGCCTTAATCGTTCTATCAATTCATTTGGATTGTCCCAGTATATATAGTTCGATTTAACTTGATTTACTCTCATTAGACCTTTACCAGTGTGAGTAACATTCATTAATTTCCTAATAATGTGTTTGTATTTATATCCTTTGTTGGATTTAATTCTTTCGTTAGCATTGTAGTTTATATTATGTGCGTTGGAGTCAAACAATTTTTTATATATATATATATCTAATTCTGATGAGTCGTAGTTGGAGGGTTTTTTATAAAAGAGAAGTTCAAACAGGCCCAACTTTGATTTCCAATAGTGATTTTCTGATCGCTAATTTTTAGTGATTTATTCCCAAATTTCCATTCTCCATTAGCTTTATGTGACGCATAAATTGTATCTAATTTTTTGTTATTGTTCATGATCCTCATCATTATTCTCAGAAAAAAATTTGTCATCATTTGACTCATAACTGTAATCTGGTTCAAAATATTTTTCGTGTTTAACATTTTTGGAAATATTTGACTATAGTTGCATATCTGGTTTATATTTTTTTTTAAGGAGTACTAGTCATAATAGACTCTTTATAAGGATTCATGTATTCTTTCTAATGAGTATTGTTTGTCGATCCCTTTACATTTTATAATTTTAGTAGTTTCTCTATTGGTTCTGTACTAAAAGGATTTACTTATAATAGGAATATTTTAAATACAATTATGGTTGTATAAATATATCAAATCCTTTCCTATACCTCCCAGAGTCAATTTCATCATCTTTGCTTATTGTTAGAAATCCATATTTTTCTTTCCAACACTCGCGACACATTTCTTTAAAGTCATCAATATTCATATCATTTCCAACACGATCATTGCATATATGTTTCAAATTCAAATCATCTTGCTTAAACATAATAATCATATTAGCATTGTCCCGCACCAAATGCTTTGGAATGCGTGTATATGCTTGACATAGGTAAAAGGAGTCAACATGTTTATGCCGACCCATACTAAAGTAGATTTTTATATTATTTTGCTTATCGCAAGCCACATCATCAAATATCATAACTGAGTTTGGTTTGATCTCTTCAGGTTTCATAACATCATCATTACTACTGAAAGTATACAATCCCATACCATTTACGAATGAAATAAGTTTCTTCAGATATTAATATTTCGGTTGATATAGGAATTTTGAATAAATGTAAATATTGTGAAACTTTAATCCATTAGGACTTTCTATCAGGCTAAGCATCACATTAGTCTTCCCACAATGTGATGGTCTAACAATTAAGGCTCGTATAGTATTAGGTAATAAAGTACTATGTCTGGGTATCTTCCTTTGTGTAAAATCCGCATTTTGTACGGAAATTTTAGTCTGTTGCTCAACTAATCGCATTTTAAAACTGACAAATTATTATATAAACAATGGCTATTTATTCTTTTTTATTTGTTTAGCAAAAAGGAGGTATAAAATGATTGTTTATAACAAAATGATAATAATTAGAGATAAAACTGTTAAAGGAGGAGGGTTGGTAAATAAATTTATAAACAATTTACCAGTGGAGCTTCATCTACCAAGTTATCAATTTTGTGGACCCGGAACAAAGCTTATGAAACGATTGGAAAGGGGAGATAAAGGTATTAATCCATTGGATTCAGCGTGTAGAAAACACGATATTGCTTATTCACAAAACACAAATCTTGAACAACGACATATTGCTGATCGAGAACTAGCTGAAACCCAATGACCTTAATGCAGCCATAAAAGTAGCAAAGAAAGAAATTCAAAAGTCATTTCATGCAAATAAATCAAAGGTGGTTATACCAAGGGTAATAAGGGTTCCAAAAAAGAGGATTTCTTCCACTTATACCAATTCTAATAGGGCTTGGAGCTTTGGGTGCCTTTGCATCAGGCAGTTCAAATGCTGTTATGAATGCCAAGAAAGGAAAACAACAACTGGAAGAGCAAACTAGACATAATAGAACCATAGAAGCCATGGCAATGGGTAAAGGCCTCTATCTTAAACCTTACAAAAAGGGATATGGTATACATGTGGATCACTCATCAAAAACTAAAGCTCCACTCACTGACATAGATGTATACGACTTTGGGGAAAAAATATATACCTCATTTTAGATGTGTTTATATGCGTGATAGATTACCAAAACAACCATATATAAACGAATGTGGAATTATAAATTTGGATGTTTATAGTGGAGCTGGAACTCATTGGGTGGCATATTATAAAAACAAAAATATGATTGAATATTATGATAGTTTCGGAAATCTGCAACCTCCAAAAGAACTATTAGACTACTTGGATCAAATGTAACATATAACATATAGAAGAGATCAATATTCTACCTACAATTGTGGCCACCATTGTTTAAAGTTTTTGTTGAAAATGAGTGAACATTTTTGAATAAATATAATATTTAGAGAAGAAACTCATCCAGTCAAAATTTACACACCCAAGAAGGTGCACGAAATGGACCGAACTGATATAGCACTGGTAGATTTTCAGTATTGTCACGGAAATCACAAGAGTATATTTATTAAAGAACTATCATATATGTGTGGTGCATCTATCGTTCCAAATAATTTCTTCTTTCGACCACCTTTCAATACAAGAGAATTGACAGTGGAAGCACGCAAAACAAACGCTTATTGCAAGAAATATGTAAATGGATGGATGGAAATATTGACTACAATGATGTCGAAGATGTTCTCAAACCATTAAACTATTACAAACATAGATTTGTCGTTGGAAAAGAAAAGAAGAATTTTTTGCAGAAATATCTTGATTCTACTATTATAAATTTGGAGAATAAAATGAGTTTAAAGTCATGCCAGAACTATTCTACAAACTACTTCATACATTTAAATAGTAATTTTAAGTGTGCCATAAATAATATATTCAAATTATTTGCATTCATGGAAAAAAGTGGAGTAATGTTGGAGACTTAATATATAATTCAATAAAAACATAAACAAAAAAAATGCACTTAATTTTTTTAATATTTTATTTACAGAATGAAAGGTTATAAATGTAAATATTAACATGAATAATGCTGAAATGTTATTCACTCTGCTATTACCACAAACATCTGGAACCAATTCAGGAATCAATAAATCCAATATTTTGGGTTTAATTGGCACATTGTTTGTGATTCGCCTTGTCATCAAGGGGCAACCATATGACCATCTTAAATGTTCTACAACTGGACTATCAGTTCTCTCCCAATGAAGGATGGCAACTTTACAAAAGTAACATCTAGTTACATCTCCTACTCTAGTATAATAAAGGCCAACCGCAGCCATTGTTTTAGGATCTGGGTACGATAATGGCCAACAGTTAAAAGTTTTTAAACGTTCGTCTTCACTATTAAGTAGACACATCTTTCCCTCTCAAGATACTCCATCAAACTATATTATTATCTGAAGCAAACTTAATACACATTAAATGAAACAACTCAAAAAATAATTTCCAAATATTTATTTATTAAAAAATTTTATGCTAAGTAGGGTGGATAAAAATATTGGGATTGATTTATTTGTTTCAATTCCAATTTGTAGGCAGAATTTTCACATTCATCACGCAATGGTAATTTTGTAATGGAATATACCCATGAATTCAATTTGTATTTTTCTTCCATTTTTACTCTCCCACTCTCTCTGGAAAATAATAGTAATTACATTTAAAAGTGATCCATGTAATTGTTACCTTTCATGTTTCTTTCACCTTTGCTATCATCGACCATATCTTCATCGTTGATAATAATTTGGCGGATACCATCCTTTAAATATTTCTGTTCTGATATCCCCGTTAGTCTCACTAAAAATATATCCGCGGCTGCATCTTCCTCCAGCATACAACATGCTTTCTTTGTTGTTGATTCTATTTTATTCCAAGTCAGGTTTAGTTAAAACTGAATAACTTCTTTAAGTCTAACTCCGCTTTTAAACATTTCAGAACAATTTACTTTGACAGTGGATTATATCTCAAATCTTCTTGTAATAATTGAACTTGATTAAGAAAAATAATATTTTCATGTAGTTATGGAACACTGTTCGCACTCAATCAATATATTCGTTGCATGCAAATCATTGAAGCTGTCCTGCATATTCCTCTACCCCCTTTTCCTCTTGTATCCAAACATTTCGTAAACACATATTTGTTCCTGCCTTTTCCCTTTTACTCCTAATCATAGTTGCATAAGATTGCGAAATTCATTATGCTGTTTATCATATTTCTGTTCAATGGTTCTTATCAACATGTGTTCCCCCCTTTATTTTTGGCGCCCATCAGTCTTTAAAATCATACAAAGCCATACCCCTGTCTCCTAATACCGCTGACCATTTTTACCGATACAATTGATGCATGTATGTTTTTCTTGTTTGTTGATATTCTCAATAGTCCCTATAGTTTGTTTCCCATATTTGTCCCCCTTCCCCTTGTAAACATTTCGGTAAGCTCCCAACACTCAACGATGCTCGATTTAACATAAACACATTGGCATTAATATGATCAGAAATAAACATAACTGCGTCTGTCTCTTCATGCCGCCGACCCATATATGTTCTCCCTTCCCCTTGTAAACATTTCGGTAAGCTCCGCGCATGCCTACATAGTTTGCCATTTAATTGTTATCGTTCACATCGTCTGACCAAAGTATTAGGGTGGTACAACTGAGATTGTGTTAACTTATATGTATCGTTGGAAAAGAAAACAAGAAAATTTTACAGAAATATCTTGATTCTAATATTATAAATTTAAAGGATAAAATGAGTTAAAAGTCATGCCAGAACTATATTACAAACTGCTTCATACATTTAATTGTAATTCTAAGTGTACAATAAATAATATATTTAAAATATTTGTATTCATAAAACATAAAATAACAAAAAAATTCATTTCTTTTTTGAATATCTTATTTTCAGAATGAACGGTTATAAATGTAACATGAATAATGTTGAAATGTTATTCACTCTGCTTTTACCACAAACATATGGAACCAATCCAGGAATCAATAAATCCAATATTTTGGGTTTAATTGGTACATTGTTTGTGATTTGCCTTCCCATCAAGGGACAACCATATGACCATCTTTAATGTTCTGCAACTGGGCAATAAGTTCTCTCCTAATGACGAATATCAAATTTACAAAAGTAACATCTAGTTACATCTCCATTAATTAAATGTTCGTGGTTGTCACCCATCTCCTTCATCCTTATATGTTTTTGTAGTTGAAGGAGTTGAACAAGTTTGCTAAATTTGTGTTTGACAGTATTTTTTAAACCCTTTGTGCCCCGAATTTTTTCCGTAATCATAGAATAATTGTCTGTTCACAAATTCAAAGCAACTATCCTAAATAGGATATGAACAAAATTTGGAATGTCTACATCCTTGCATTCGGGAGATAAACTACATTCTTTCAGGAAAATAAATCTCCAATATCAATAAAACCAAATGCAATATCGACGGAAGAATAATTTTAAATTATTCTCTATATTATTTTTAACCTTTCCCGTCGGCGCTAATTCCACACTCGTTAGAATCTGCAATTTGGCATTTCAATGTTGTAATATTAAGGAGTATGCAGATTGTAACGAATATGGAATTCAGTGCGTTTTCAAACACAATAAAACATCAATATGTTTGTTTTCCTAAATTAAACATTGGCGACCCCCGTGCAACATTACTATAGTTGTAACACTCAAGATTACTTAATATGTAGAAATGAATTTATAAGTACACATAAGTAGAGGGTAGAACAGTGCATTATGAGCAATTCATAATAACTTAATTTTTTTTAAATTAAATACGAACATTTAATATATAAGAATTATGTGTGGCATACTTCAGAATGCACCCATCCAAATATCGTATAGTGGGCATCGCGATAGGTAACGATTTTAGAATACATTTCGGAACCAAACACTAAAGCCACGCGGCCTGACCTAAAAACGCATGGGTCTGCCAGCGGTAGACCGGGGAAGAACTCTTTTGTCCGTTCAGGGATGGCTTCCAACTGGGTAACGACATGTAAATCTGTTACCTGAGAGGGTTTGGGATTGGTCGTAGGTCGATGTCAGCGAAACATGGCATAACCTTTTTTCTCGTTCTTTTTTTCCTGATCTCGGTCCTTTACTCCCATATTCTTCATTCGGTCGTATTTCAAATTGCGTGAATTGTTAAATTGTATTTTCTTTTTGTTTTAAATATCTTTATTTATTTATAATAAAAGTATTTTGTGTTCATCGTCCTGCAACTGAATTCAGCAGCTTCATTTCATTTTTTTAATTATTTCACAATTTTCAAGTTTTGCATTTAGAAACAAATCAACACAGAACTATGTGAGCGAAAAACAAAAACAACAAGTGAAAAAGCGTTAAGTTCGGCCGGGCCGAACTTTGGATACCCTCCACCATAGATATACTAACAGGTACTTGAAATGAAAATATAGGGAAAATACCAAAAAGTGGACCTATACCGACATTTCTACAAACCGATTATGTAAACCATAATATAAATTTCAAAAATTTTTAATGGATAATTATACCCTAAGCCTTATGGCTAATGAGGGTGTATACACTTTGACACGGTGAAAATGTGCCTCGTCGAAATATATTTGTTTTAGACCCCATCTTTCATTGGAAAAAATCCGTTTCAGAAAATTATATTTTCATCAATCTTACTATTTCTTCCAAACTTAGTTCAATTTCGAAGATTGGGAAATTCGTCCCACTCCTTCTGGTACCTCCCGCACAGGGGCTAGGTCTAAATGCGATTATAGTTCATATAGATAATTATCGCACCTTACGTTCTAGTTTGTTATCTCGATATCCTACGCAGGTGAAAAGATTACAACAGAGTGTTAGAACAAAACCCAAAACACGGAAAAAATCATATAACGATTTTAATATAAAAAAAATGGGGTTATATGGGGACTACCCCAAAAAGTGGGCGAATACTAATAATATTTGGTGGAGAGATTTGTTACCATATACGACTACAAAGTACCAAATTGCAGCGAATTCGGTTTTCTGAAAATCAGGAGGTACCGTTATATGGGGGCTACCCAATAGGAACCCAATGTACCAAATTTCAGTGAATTCGGTTGAAAAACGCGCTCACGAACCCCAAAATACCGAAAATTGGGAGTTAGTGTTATATGGGAGCTATGCCTAAACGTGGACCGATATATCCCATCTTCGAACTTGACCTGCCTGCAGACAAAAGGCAAAATTGCAAAATTTCAGCACCCTATCTCAATTCCTTCGGAAGATAGAATTTTACCCTAGTCAAGAATATATACACTTTGTAGGGTCGGAAATGAATATTTCGATGAGTTACAGCGACAAAATTAATATATCCTCCATACTATGGTGGGGGGTATGAAAAGTAAGATGAAAGAAAGAGATTCAAAGGAACTATGTAGGAGTCGGAACTATATGGAGCGAAGGAACTGTTTGGAGCAAAGGAACTATAAAGAGGAAAGGAGCTGTATGGAACAAAGGAACTATAATTAGAACACGAACTGTACGGAGGAATGGTACTATAAGGAGCAAAGGAACTACATTTAGGAACCAGTTCATTTTAAACAAGTGAAAAAGCGTTAAGTTCGGTCGGGCCGAACTTTGGATACGCTCCACCATAGATATACTGATAGGTACTAGAAATGAAAATATAGGCAACATACTAAAAAGTGGACCTATACCGACATGTCTAAAAACGGATTATGTAAACCATAATACAAATGTCAGAAATTTTTCATTGATAATTCAAATTCGAAAATGGGGAATATCGGTCCACTCCTTCTGAAACCTCCACACAGGGACTAGGTCTAAATGCGGCTATAGTTCATTACCGAACCTTAAGTTCTAATTTTTTATCTCGCTATCCTCCGCAGGTGAAATGATTACAACAGAGTCTTAGAACCAAACTCAAAACGCGGAACAAATCAGATAAATACGACTACTAAATAACAAATTGCAGCAAATTCGGTTGAAAAACGGTTAAGAACTCCAAAATACCGAAAATTGGGGGTACCGTTATATGGGGGCTACCAGAAAAAGTGGACCTATACTCATAATTTTTTCCAAAAAAATGAACCTATATTCATATTTTTTTGAGAGAATTTTGTACCTATTAATAACCAAAACCCCAAAATACTGAAAATTAGGAGGTACCGTTATATGGGGGCTACCAGAAAAAGTGGACCTATACTCATAATTTTTTGTGGAGACATTTTGTACCCAATAAGAACCCAATGCACCAAATTTCAGCGAATTCGGCTGAAAAACGCGCTCAAGAACCCCAAAATACCGAATTTTGGTGGGTACCCTTATATGGGAGCTATGCCTAAACGTGGACCGATATATCCCATCTTCGAACTTGACCTGCCTGCAGACAAAAGACAACCCTATGCAAAATTTCAGCTCCCTATCTCAATTCCTTCAGAAAATAGCGTGATTACAGCAGACGGACGGACATGGCTAGATCATCTTAGAATTTTACCCTGATCAAGAATATATATACTTTATAGGGTCGGAAATGAATATTTCGATGAGTTACAAACGGAATGACAAAATTAATATACCCTCCATACTACGGTGGAGGGTATAAAAAGGGACGAGAAAGATCGGTCCGCTAAAGTGGGCCACACACGTCAAACATGTGCGTTCGATCGGTGTAAAGCTCCTAGCTCTCACACTTCATTTATTATTTATTTTTGAAGCGTTAAGATGGACAGCGATAGTGATGACGGAAAAAAGACCAAATATTTTTATTTAATATAAATGTATTAAATATTTTTATTTTATTCCAGAAAAACATTTTTATTTTCCACACAGTAGAATATGTGTAAAAAAACATCAACAAATTTTCCAAAACGTTTTTTTTCATATGTTTGACATTGTCCGCTGCAACAAATGAGAAAATATCCACACACCAGGCCACAGACGTCAAACATGTTCGCGTCGCACAAGGAAAAATTAAAAACTTTTAATTTCTTTCGATCGGTGTGCGCACCGGCAAATCGGTGTGAACACCGTACCACACACGTCAAACATTGCTTCGATTCACACCGATCGAACGCACATGTTTGACGTGTGTGGGCCACTTAAGCGAACTAGATTGCCAAACTCTAAGTCCAACATGCTGAAGCCTTACGATAAGACTGGGGGATGACCCGAGAATGTTACCAATAATATTGGCAACATGGTAATTATCAACAGACGATGTTGAATCGCATCTCAATCTCGGGTCTGACATCGGACTGGAATGCGGATTAGACCTTATGTTTTGACGGGAACGCCAACGCACATTTTGACACATGTTTTTTTTTACTGTGTTGTTCTTTGGCTTGATGCCATTTGGTCAGGTAGCGCGTGCAGTCCCGGTTCACATTTGTGGTGTGTATGCGCGCTTCGACAGGCATCCGATGGTGGAGCAAAGAAAAAAATATTTTAATGATTTTCATTCGTCGATTGGTCGGTTAGAACGACCAACTTAGATATAGGCCGCTTTACAACGCCATTGGCGTACGAATATATACAAATCGAACGTGTCCATCTACACCCGGGTAAACATTTTCTACACGACCTAACTTCCACGAGGTCGGAGAGAGATTTTCAGAAATTTCAACTTATTCCTTTTTTCTAAACCGATTCTCGAGGGATATAAGTTGCCCAATGATAAGAGGATCAAGCGAAGCAGCTAAGGGAGCTTCTATCAAAAAATGCAAAGAGGAACAATAACTCGATATAATGCGACCATAAAGTTCACAGATATTGTTTCCAAGTGAATATCCTTAGTCGAAAAACAAACGAGCACACAAACATGTCTCTTTGTAATTTTACAAGCTCGACCAAGTTACGGTATTCTGAGTGAAGATTATTAGTAGAAGTCGAACCTTCTCAAATTCCATTTATATAGGTAACAATAATTACAACGGTATTGTCCACAAGTTCGACGAATGCACCATAACAAATATGCAATTGCACGAAAGCCTTTTACAAAAGATGAATATTTATCCATGATATTTACAAATGTCAAATAATAAAAGACAAATGACAATGCACCGAACTCATTGCAATGTCTGTCTCCGGTAAAGTTAAATCTCGAATAGAATAACTCAATTTATTTTGACTGAGCCATTTCGGCCCATGCCACCAAAGGGAATTATTAACAAAATCATGGATTCTACAAACTCTATTGGCCATGAAAGAACAATAGTAGAATCCGTCCAACAATAAACCTGACGAAATTCTACATCTATCTCTTTAATAACCTTCAAAAGTTTAGAGGATAAAACTGCTCTGCAAAGTTTCTAACGAGGTTGTGACAATGATACAACAGGAGCTACTTTTGTTTTATTGGATAGTAAATATCCAATAAAACACATTTTGAACTTGGACTTTAATTCGAACGTCTACTAGCCGGGCGTATGCCTTTACTGAGGAATCAGAAAATACAAGCAATTCCGCCCATCATTGAGAGATGTACTATTGAGGCATAAGAAAATACAAGCAATTCCGCCTATCATTGAGGGATGTACTATGTCTCTACGAATTTAAGCCATTCTACAAGAGGATCGCTCCAACCGATTTGATTTAGCCCTACCTTTTGTATTGCGCAATTCATTCCCGAAATACTAACATTAGTTGTAGAGACAGGGAGTTTCAAACGTGTTTGAAGCCGCTCAGACAAAATTGAAGACTTTGACGCGGGGTGTATTAAAGCCCTAGCAGGATAAGAAACACCATCATGGAGAATATTTACTGTAGCGGTACCCAGTAATACCGATTTATTTTGGGAAGTGTGAAATACCTTCCGAGAAACACCAGATGTGGTGCATGCGACACTAGGGTTGACAGGTGCAGAAGTTGCGAATTACTGGGACTCCGGTTTGCCGAACAAACCGTAGTAGTTGAATTATTTGGGGATGTATCACTACGACGCAGTAAGATGTGGTGTGTTCTACTACAATGAGAACACCGATGCTTTCTTCGACATGTTTTAACCTCGAGCCCCTTTCGCAAACAATTGACACATAGGCGGTGGCGCTTAATGATCAAGATCGGTTTGCCGAACAAACCGTAGTAGTTGGATTATTTGGGGATGTATCACTACTACAATGAGAACACCGATGCTTACTTCGACATGTTTTAACCTCGTGCCCCTTTCACAAACAATTGACACATAGGCGGTGACGTTTAACGATCGAGAATCTAGTAGAAATTTACATTTTTCTAAACCGAGGGCATCCAAACACTTGATGGACGTGTTGCGGACAGAGAATACAATCCGTTTTTGTGGTGATTTGAATGCTTTTGACGTAACCAAATTAGTCAAATGCGTGTGGACTCGTTTTACATTCGACTTGGATGCCTGTTCACTTCCTTTCATACCATACAGACACTTTAGAGTTCTAATTCTCTCTGTTAGGAAGCTATCTAAATATTTCCATAGTGAAATTGCTGCTGTTTCCCTAAAGCTTTTCTCGATTAAGGTTTGAGTGATTTTGGGTAGCCGTTGAAGACACAAGAACACTAAATATGGGTCCCAATTTTTTGTGGGGATATCATAGATAGACATCGCTGACAAACAGAGTTTTATTTTTGATTGTGGACAAGTAAACGTGGATTATCATACGTGTCTTTCAACGCATTCCACGCTAGACCGAAACTACGATATTTATAAGGAAATTTCAATACAATTTCCGAGCTTCTTCATTGATTTTGCGCACTAAATGGCAAAGACGCGCAATATCGCTCAAATAGTCAAATAGTAAAGGTCTGGAGTGTACTAGGATCTTCAAGACTGTGTTATAGAAGCTACTGAACTACTACGAGAGGAGTTCAACAATTGTTGTTCGCCCTTTAATTCTGACAGCTTACAGTTCAAGTTAGATAAGCAATCCATATATTTTCGGTATACTACCTCAAATTTCCGATCAACTTCCAAACTTTTCCTAGTTCGGCGTTCCAAAGGACTTCCAAAGCAAAAATGTCAATATCTTCGGGTTTCATTGCCCGGATATATTCCACGAACATAACAAAAGAGTCAGAAACTCTAATGAAACTATCCAATGGAGTAAACATTTTGGAGTATTAAATGCCCAAGAACAATCAAAGAGATTACGGAAAATGTCAAAATATAATGTTTTTCTTAACGAAGAACTCGAATTAAAGAGAAAATACCGATCTGATTCCCCTACTTCTTTAGGGAAAACACCAAAAATTGAAATAAAATTTAAAAATCGACCAACATTTGCAATATTTGAACAAAATTCGAAAAAATGACAAGAAATTTTCAAAATTCCGACGAATGTGCCACGATTTCCAATGAGAAACTTACCTAAAACCATCCAAATATTTGGGATAATATGTGAAAACCGATAAAAATTGTTCAAAAAAAAAAAAAAAAAAAAAAAAAAACAAACAAAACAAAATTGTTCGAATGACATATAAAATCCAACAAATGCCGACCATTACCAAAATATTTCGAAAGAATATATAAAAACTCCCAAAACTATGGATTAAAAACCACAAAATAGAAAATAATTCTCGATAAATGACGAAAATTAAACGACATTATCAAAATTGTACCCAAAAACTACATACAGATTTTCCACTCAATTTGTATGCACTATTATTAATATATATATATATATATATATATACTAAACTCAAAAACTACTGCACGGATTTCGGACAAATTGTATGTACAGACTCTATGAGGAGTGTTTCTGTGTAGTTTGAAGTTCATCCGACAGATGGCGCAATAATTAGTTTTTTGGTGTTTTTGTATCGTAACTCAAGAACTAATCCACCAATTTTTGACCAAACTTTATGTATAGTTTCTTTGCGTTTCTTGGCGATTTGCACGATTAGAGATTGGGTGCTTAATCGACGTTAAGTATTCCATCACCAATCCATACATAACCTGTTTTCGTGAAAAGCGCGTGGGAGTCAAACGACAAAAATTATTACACAAATGATGTAAACAATGTATAGCAACCCATCAATTGAGAACGGCGGGACACATTTGACTAAAAATGTCATTCTGTTAGCTGTAATTGAAGTGGTGAAGTGGGAAGGTTTTTATGAAGGAAATTTTTGAGAAAAATACACGAAAACCTTGAAATATATACTTGCAGACCCGGCAAACGTTGTTTTGCCGATTTAGAATTGCATCGTTTAGGTGTTGTAAAAATTAACGAAATCATGAAAAATATATTTCAGAATCTATTTACCCTTTATTTTTTGTGTGAAATTTCCGCATAACAAATATACATAATATTTTCCTCACAACGGTAAACCTTCATGTGATGATACCCCAAAAAAATATTAAGCAATATTTTGTTTTTGCAAAATAGCCAGGCTGAATCCCAGTTTGTTGTTTTTTATAAAAACAACTATTTATTAGTGGGGAATGTATTAAGTAATATTATTATTGTTCAATATAAAATTTTGTCACTATGTGTGGTATTTCAGTTTATCAATTGGTTGAACTTATTCCACCAAACATAAGCCAAGCATAAACAGATTATTTATGAATTGGCGTCGGAAAGCTTAACGTCGATTAAGCATCCAATCTTTAATCGGGCGAAATGCAAAGAAACTATATAGCGCGCCATCTGTCTGACGAACGGAAATACTCCTCACGCCCCAAAGAGCATATACATAAAGTTTGGTCAAAATTTATGCAGTAGTTCCTGAGTTACGGTGCACACACACAAAAAAATAAATAGCAATCACGCCTGCACCAATTTTTCCTAGGGTTGTTTTTAATTGCTGTGGCAATAGTTTTACCAACACAAATTGAACGGAAACACTCCTCACGCCCCAAATAGCATATACATAAAGTTTGGTCAACATCTATGCAGTAGTTCCTGAGTTACGGTGCAAACACACAAAAAAAATAAATAGCAATCACGCCTGCACCAATTTTTCCTAGGGTTGTTTTTAATTGTTGTGGCAATAGTTTTACCCACACAAATGTTGAGAAAAACATAAAAAAGTCGAAGATTGGAGTAATCGAACGTTGTGTTACTTACACCTTTTGTAACCGTATGTGATCAAAATAGGAATAGTAATTACGCCATCCATACTTATGATTAGTGGAATAAGTTCGACCAATTGATAAACTGAAATACCATACATACTGACATAATTTAATATTTAACAATAACAATATTACATAACACATTCCCCACTAATAAATAAATATTTTTATAATAACAACAAACTGGCATTCAGCCTGCCTATTTTGCAAAAACAAAACTTTACTTTATATATCGAGGTATCAGTAAATGAATGTTTACCGCTGCGAGGAAAATATTATGTGATTTTTTGATTGCGGAAATTTGACATAAATTAAATGACAGATTTTTATTTGTATGGAATATTGTCGTAAACAATATTGTTGCCTTTTTATTTGCTGAGAGATCTCGGTGTTGGATGTAATCCAAGCGAAACAAGAAGAATAGCAAAAAACGCAAGCGGTGGTGTTGCAAAGTGCCGCTTATAAAAATGACAGTGCGACTTTGCACTCATTGAGTAAGCGGCACAATCCTTAAATTTCAAAATTAGTTTTAAGGCACGGGATAGCTCGTATGGCGAAAGTGATCCAGTAGAAATCACATTGGGCATGGACCCGACAAGACCCATCCAAAGATGGTAGGTTGGACCCATGAAAATCCGGGGCGAGTGTAAGTCTGCGACTTCATCACTTTCGGGTACATTTCTACACCCGCGGACGATTTAGAAAATTGCGGATCCGCAAGCATCATACCTCCGTAGTGCTCCTTTAAAGTTTCGGAGGCAAATTGTGTTGGGGACATAAGGTGGGCTAGATTTTTAGCACAAACGGAAACCGAAAATCGTTGGGTGGTGTCAAAGGTCGAGACCAATGTAAATTTGGCAAACCGGTCTGGCGCGAATTTGGTCGCAACGACTGGACCAGCGAATGGCAGATTCGACTACTACCTGCACATGGGTGACAGTACTTACAACGACGCTTACCGGAATCCGTTGAGCCCGCAGTTGATTTCGGCGTCGCCACTGGTACTTAGCCGTCAGAGTGTCCTTCAGCACCACCCGGTGCAATTTCCCGTCGAGGAGTGGATGGCGCAGAGGGCATCACGGCGATGGGCTGCATCACTGCCTCAGGCTGAATAACAGCAGCACTAGGTACGAGGCAGGTTCGATACTAGTAGCTTCAACTTCGGTACCAGTGCATTTGTTTGGAGTAATATCCATTAAGGGAACCAAAACCGCATCTTCGACATCTCTTTCCTCATCCTCATCAGATTTGAACTCACGTTCAAATTCTAGAGAAGCACCTACGAAATTGGTGCCGTTGTCCGAGAACACAGTCTTGGGACATCCGCGTCGCGAAATGAACCTGTGAAATACTGCTAAAAATGTTGTCGTAGACAAATCTAAGGCAGCCTCTAAATGTATTGTTTTTGTAGAAAAGCAAACAAATACACAAACATAACATTTAGTAATTTTACAGTAGCGACCAGTAAAAGATTTAAGGTCAAAGAGTAGGTGACCGAGCTAAACGTCCATTTAGTCGCATAACACCTACATCATCCAGAAAGGGATTTAAGGACAAAATGGAACTTTTTGAATTTAAGAGCCTATTGTTAGATAAACAACTATATTCATCGGCATAATACGCTTTTTATGCTAAAACAATCAGCCTTATTTTCACATTTTTAACTTCGGAGCTCGTAGGAGCTTGTCCTTGAACGATATTTTGAGTAGTACATGGATGTATTTTGTGAAAAATATAAAAATGATACGACACGTAAAGCCTTATCTAACGACGTAAAATTATCTAAAGTATCAACGAAATTTTCAAAGTATGAAAAGTGACTTCTAATTGCACGAATTTCTACATCCGTATCAAGACCGGGCAAGTCGCGCAACTTCCATTCAGACCTTTTAAAACGGAGTAAATGTGGTCCGTGCCAGCAAATTTGAGAAGAAGCTATTTCAGCTGGCGTCAGTCCACGAGTTCCCAAATAAGCAGGATTATCTTCGGAAATACATGATGCCAAACCATTTGACCAAAGTTGTCCTGTATTCTAGAGACCCTATTCGCAACAAAAGTTGACCATGTGGAAGGAATTTTCGTCAGCCAAGATAGAACGATCGTAGATAGAACCAAGATAGAGCGATGTCTCTAAATTGTGGTACCCAGTTAGTACGTCGTCAACGTACATGCATTTACGCAGGATATGTGCTGCAAGAGGAAATTTGTCTTCGATGTCATCTTCGAACTGCAACAAAGTACGGATAGCCAGATATGGCGCACAGTTGACCCCAAAAGCCATCGTCTTCAGCTCAAAATCTTGAAAAGGATTGTCGGGAGAATCCCAGAACAGAATACGCTGAAGAGGTGCGTGAGCTGAATCTACTAAAACTTGGCGATACATTAGAGTAATATCGCAATTGAAAAATAATTGAGAGACAGCCAAACGTAGATTTGGCAATTTAGATGATAATTCCATGAATTTCCATGAAGGGTGAAGAATCTAAAGATGATGCAATACCAAACGAACACCATTTCTTAGACAATGTTGACACAATTTGATTAACACCAGAAATAGTGGCTTGCGTGGAAGTGGTAGAAAGGCCCAAACGCTGTTGTAATCTATCAGTAATAAAAGATGCTTCAGATGCAGGATCAATCAATGCACGAGCTGGATAGGTACTATCCTGATGAACAATATTCACCATAGAACCTATTTTGTGACGTATGAAACACCGGTCTATTCACAGAACTAGATTGTTGGCCAGAAGACGTAGAAGGAAGATTCGGGTTAAAATTGCCAGTTTCTGTTAGACGAGGAGCTGGAGCAGAACTTGATGAACCATGAGAGGATGGCGGAATATTACTAGCTGTACTAGTAACTGAAAAGCTTCCCGATGTAGCAAAGTGTGATGTCTTCTATTACACTTAAAGGCATTACTATAAGGCATGTTAAAGTCTGAACCCTTTCCGTAAAAACGTTTTCCTGATCATTCTAAGATGACAGCGCTGATTTTTAATTTCATCTATCTTTCTATGAATTGCGGATAACACCTGCAGAAAAGCGTTATAAGCAACATCATACCTAATTTCAACTGAAGTGAAGTCGTCTGGACACGCGTCCTTTGAAGTTTGCAAATAATTTGAACACTTATCAGATAAATTTATCACCTTACTCCAAAGTTATTTTGCTTCATTTCCTTGAATCTCCATCGACTAGATATCAAGGTCTTCATCTCGTTGGGCAGAGAACTTGACTAGAGCGTCAGTTGCTTGGATGAAAAAGTCAAGAGGAGTAAGCGACGTATTACCCGATTAATAAAATTAGCAAAACAAACCAAAAAATTACTAAAAGTTCAAAAATTACTCAAAAAGATTATATGTGTGTGAAATTAAGGCAAAAGCAAAAATTTGTGCAAATATATCGGAGATATATTTCAAAAACCTCAAATTTGTAACGATAAGACGAACTTAATTCTTCAGAATTAGCAGCAAAATGTATAAAAAGTGCTCAAAACACGAAAATTTAATGGAATTTTAAAAAAATTAATGTAATATTCAACGACAATTTTTTTCAGTGTATCGTAAATACACTGAAATTTCTCTCAGTGTAGCAAAGCGGACACAAATTTTTATAAATTTTAGAAAAATATAAAAAATTATCACAAAATTCAAATTTTCCTCAAAATTAGCAATTTTAGTTAAAAATGCCGAATGTAGGGTGCATGGACTGTAAAATGCACACGTAGCGACAACAAGTTAACAAAAAATTGCGAAATAAGAAAAAACCACAGGAAAAATATTTTAAACGTATTATAATAAATCGATAAATTTAATCAAAATAATCGATAATACTGATTGTAGGGTGTTCGAAAATTAATTAGTAGCGACACGCACCGGAATCTCCAAAAATATCAAAAAAATTTAAATGTATTTTTTTCAAAAAAAAAGAATAAAATATTTTTCACAATATAGCGCGTGTTTTGTGTGCGTACGTGTGTATATGCCTACCAACGGTCATATATGGTCAAGCATGAACAAGGCACTGCAGTGATGTGTGTTTGTTGTTAGTTTTTATGACCACTCAACGTTAGACAAATAGCCGATGAATTGTTATTGTATTTGTTTCTTATTTTCTTTTCTTTCTTATTTTTTTCGGAAATTACAATAACAAAACTAGTATTAGTTTTTCTAATATTAAGAACATAGATCACTGCACTGCTGGTTGATGCGCTTTGTTGGTATTTTTATACCCTCCACCATAGTATCGACGGTATATTAATTTTGTCATTCCGTTTGTAACTCATCGAAATATTCATTCCGACCCGACCTTTCTGAAGGAATTGAGATAGGGAGCTGATATTCTGCATAGGGTTGTCTTTTGTTGTCTTTTTTTCAAGTTCGAAGATGGGATATATCGGTCCACGTTTAGGCATAGCTCCCATATAAGGGTACCCGCCAAATTTCCGAATTCGCTGAAATTTGGTGCATTAGTTCTTATTGGGAACTAAATGTCTCCACAAAAAATTATGAGTATAGGTCCACTTTTTCTGGTAGCCCCCATATAACGGTACCTCCTAATTTTCAGTATTTTGGGTGTTTTGGTCGTATATTTCCGCTGAATTAGCTATAATTTAGTATTTTGAGTTCTTCATAGGTACCAAATCTCTCCACAAAAAATTATTAATATCGGAGCATTTTTTCGGGTAGCCCCCATATAATGGTACCCCCCAGTTTTCGGTATTTTGGGGTTCTTGAGCGCATTTGTCAGCCGAATTCGCTGAAATTTGGTAGATTGGGTTCTTATTGGGCACTAAATATCTACACAAAAAATTAAAAATGTAGGTTCACTTTTTCTGGTAGCCCCCATATAATTTCACTATTTTCAGTATTTTGGGGGTTTTCAGTAATTTGGGGTTTTTGATCGTATTTTTCCGCCGAATTAGCTCTAATTTAGTATTTTGAGTTATTAATAGGTACAAAATTCTCTCAAAAAAATATTAATATAGGTTCATTTTTTTGGATAGCCCCCATATAAGGGTACCCCCAAATTTCGGTATTTTGGGGTTCTTGAGCGCGTTTTTCAACCGAATTTGCTGCAATTTGGTATTTAGTAGTCGTATATGGTAACAAATCTCTCCACCAACAATTATTAATATTCGCCCCTTTTTATGGTAGTCCCCATATAACCCCCTTTTTTATATTAAAATAGTTATCTGATTTATTCCGCGTTTTGAGTTTGGTTCTAAGACTCTGTTGTAATCATTTCACCTGCGGAGGATAGCGAGATAAAAAATTAGGACGTAAGGTTCGATAATGAACTATAGCCGCATTTAGACCTAGCCCCTGTGTGGAGGTTTCAGAAGGAGTGGACCGATATTCCGCATCTTCGAATTAGAATTATCAATTAAAAATTTCTGAAATTTGTATTATGGCTTACATAATCCGTTTTTGGACATGCCGGTATAGGTCCACTTTTTGGTATGTTCCCTATATTTTCATTTCTAGTACCTGTCAGTATATCTGTGCTGGAGGGCATTCAAAGTTCGGCCCGGCCGAACTTAACGCTTTTTCACTTGTTTGAAATTACTTATATTGCTGATGAATTGCAAATCAGATGGTAGAGCATTCCAGTCGCGTATCGTGCCAATGTAAAATTGTCTCTCAGTAACCAGGCTCATCCGAAGCAAAGGTATAATTTTTTCCCCTATGTGATCTGGCAAATGTAATTTTTGCGAACAAATACGTTGGTTTTTTTTTTTTGAGAATAGTTCTATGAAGGAGTTGTAGAGATTTGATTTTAGGAAGTGAGTCCAAATTTACTCCATACAGGGATTTAGAATACTGTGAGGCATTTTGTCTGTTACTAAGGCCATACACGTATCGTGTTATACTATTCAATGCGGCATTATATAAATAAATAAATAAATATAACTCCCTCGAAGAACCTCTAAATCGGTTATACTCTCAAGTCCATGCTCGGGCGCCAAATATATTCATTCCGACCCTTGATAAGGGTAAAATTCTAAGACGATCTAGCCATGTCCGTCCGTCCGTCTGTTGTAATCACTATTCAATGCGGCATTATGTAAATAAATAAATATAACTCCCTCGAAGAACCTCTAATCCGGTTATACTCTCAAGTCCATGCTCGGGCGCCACTGTAATGACACAAGTTTCTCCGGTTGCTGGGGTGAGCTCACGGAGGCCAGGCTCTGTTACAGAAATTTGTAATCTAGTGACTGAGATAGTAATAACACAGATTCCTTAAGTTTTAATCATTCTTTATTTAAATAAATACGTCCTTGTCGTGGCGTTGTGGGAGACCTGGATAAGTTCTCCACTAGTCCGAGATGAGAGCTCCGGAGACCTGGATTAGTACTTACTTGATTCTGGATAAGTACTCCCCCTGTTAGCCCTGTTACTATATGCAACTTCCTATCGGGTTGTTTCAATGGTCACAAAACAACTTTGAATTCCGAGTTAATTCCGTGGTCCCAACGGGTTAAATACACCGTGCCCAAGATCTTCGGACACTTCAAGGGGTTCTCAGAGGGTTAACTTCAACGAGCCCCAGAGTTGCGGACACCTTAAAGGTTCATAGAGGGTTCAATTACAACGGTCCCAAGAGTTACGGATACTTCAAGGGGTTCCTCGAGGGTTAAATTCCAACAGTCCCAAGAGTTACGGACATTTCAAGGTTTCCAGACGCGTTAATTCCGGCGCACCCAAGAGTTACGGATACTTCAAGGGTTTCGCAGAGGGTTATCTTCGACGGGCCCAAGAGTTGCGGACACTTCAAGGGTTCTTAGAGGGATAACTTCAACGGGTCCAAGAGTTACAACAAGAACTTTCCCTTTTATAGTCTTCATTCACTCTATTTCTGTTGTTGTAACAACGGTCATTACTGTCCTTATTGCCCGTGGTCGCGCATTCTCGTTACGTTGCACTATAGGTCAAATGACCACTTTTTCTGTGCAAAATTAATAGCGGCAACAAAATCATAGTATTAGTCATGAAATTTGGCCCAACTTATTTTTTTGTGTTACTTGAATCGTTTTTGTTGAATTTGGAAGAAATCGGTTCAGATTTGGATATAGCTCCCATATATATTTTCGTCCGATTTTATGTAAATGGGGCACCATACTGCCAATATTAGTCCGATTTAGACAAAATTTTGCAGAGAGTATTGAATTAGGTCTAGATTGATATGTGTCAAGTTTTGTTGAAATCGGTTCAGATTTAGATATAGCTCCCATATATAGTTTCGTCCGATTTCATCTAAACAGAGCACCATAATGCCAATATTGGTCCGATTGAGACAACATTTTGCACAGAGTATTGAATTATGTCCAGATTGATGTATGCAACGTTTTGTTGGAATCGGTTCCGATTTAGATATAGCTCCCATATATAGTTTCGTCGATTTTGGGTAAATGGTGCACCAAACTGAAGATGTTTGCCCGATTGGGACAAAATTTTGCACAGCGTACGGAATTTAGTCGAGTTTGACATCTGTGAAGTTTTGTTGAAATCGGTCCAGATTTATATTCAGCACACATATATAGTTTCGTCCGATTTTATGTAAATGGTGCACCAAACTCCCAATGATGGTCCGATTTAAAAGAAATTTTGCACAGCGTACTGAGTTCAGTCCAGTTTGGCATCTATGAAGTTTTCCTTTAAATCAGTCCATATTGAGATTTTAGGTAAATGGTGCACCAAACTTTCAATATTTATGCGATTGGCATGCAATTTTCTTATAGATTTCAGAATGTCATGTGTATGGTTTTTATTGGCTCAAATATCTATGTAGATCACATTTGTTTTTACCCGATTATATGTTAATGGTCATCCAAAGATGGTATGTCTCTTCTATCAACAGGATATTGTACACATTATCAGTTTTTGTTTGTACGGCCCCGTCCGACTTTTGATCTTTCTTTACTGGTTGTCTTTGAAAACATTCATCTTTCTGTGACATTTTTACAAATTTTTCGCTAATTTTAAGCAAAATAAATGTACCATTTGCTTAAAAAATTTCTCTCTTTCATCCGAAATGTTGTCGACATCAATTTTGCTCACTACATGTTTGAAAACTGCAAACAGGTTTTCCGTTTTGTTACCTTCTTTTCGCCATAGATAAAAGAGGCATTACTCGCAAAACGCAAAAAATCGCAACTTGAAATAAATTTAAATTAACTCATTAATTATCACTTAATTTATGTGCAAAATTTCAAAGAGGTCATATTGGGTCATTTTTTTTAATAGCTTACTGAAAGTCAATCTACCAAATTACTTTAACTTTTTAAAGTCTTCATAGACCAAAGGGTTATTTTCAAGTATAGTGTCGCAAACATAAAAATGTTTTGATTTAATATAAATATACTCACTTGTATCTATATTTTCCATTTTACACTAATTAATTATTGTAAACACAATCGAAATAATACACACTCAAAGTTGACAAAGACCCACAGAAATATAAGCATATTTATGCACGGCCAGTTTGGTAACGGTACTTTATGTTTAGCACTAATATCACGTGTCTCTATTTTAGAGTGTTCTAAATACAAAAACAACAACTCGTGAAGAACGACACTTTGATTTTTTCCAATTTTGCACAGGAAAGCTGTAATTTGACCTATAGTGCGTTGGTTTGTCGTTGTCACTTCGCTAGCATCTATTCTATTGGTCGATCACTGCCTTGTTACGCCGTTTGTTATTTGTTAGTGTTGCTTGGCCGTCGCCTGTGTTGCTTTGTTTGTTTGTTGTTCTATCGTTACATAGCGTTGAGTGGCCTTGAGTTCATCGACCAATGACAGCCAACACTTGATGTAAACAACAACGAGGGTCGCTTACAACGTCAGGGAAATTATTATAGTTTATTAATTAAGTATACACCTAAGTCTGTTTTTACACGGTAGATTGGTTCCAGAAGAAGCCGCGTAAAAAAGGGAATTCCCCTAAATTAGTGCTATTCACATGCTTTGACCAGTAAAAATTGTTAAATCGTTAAGCTAGTGTTCGCAAACTATCGCTACTATCGATGGTTTCAGACTTTTTTCTTTCATAAATACTTTTTTGTGATATGAACATACTTCGCAAAAATTAAATTTGACAAAAAAATTTAAGTACATAAAATTTCAAATCGTGCTAAATGGAATAAAATCTTGTAAAAAAATTAAAATTATTAAATTTTCAAACCGTGTTATATCAAAACCGTGTACAAAAAGACCGTGTAAAAACAGACTTAGGTGTATATAGTTTATACATTTATAATTTAATTCATTTTAATTCAATATACCCTCCACCATAGTATGGAGTGTATATTAATTTTGTCATTCTGTTTGAAACTCATCGAAATATTCATTTCCGATCCTATAAAATATATATATTCTTGATCAGGGTAAAATTCTAAGACGATCTAGCCATGTCCGTCCGTACGTCTGCCCGTCCGTCTGTTGTAATCACGCTATTTTCTGAAGGAATTGAGATAGGGTGCTGAAAGTTGGCATAGGGTTGTCTTTTGTCTGCAGGCAGGTAAAGTTCGATGATAGGATATATCGGTCCACGTTTAGGCATGGCTCCCATATAAGGGTACCCCCCAAATTTTCGGTATTTTGGGGTTCTTGGTCGTGTTTTTCGGCCGAATTCGCTGAAATTTGGTATAGGTCCACTTTTTCTGGTAGCCCCCATATAACGGCACCTTCTATCTTTCAGTATTTTGGGGGGTTTGATCGTATTTTTACATCGAATTGGCTGTAATTTAGTATTTGGAGTTCATAATAGGTACCAAATTTCTCCACAAAAAATTATGAATATAGGTCCATTTTTTCGGGTAGCCCCCATATAAGGGCACCCCCAACATTCGGTATTTTGGGGTTCTTGGGCGCGTTTTTCAACCGAATTCGCTGAAAATTGGTATTTTGTAGTCGTATATGGTAACAAATCTCCCTACCAAAAATTATTAATATTCGACCCATTTTTGGGGTAGTCCCCATATAACTCCCTTTTTGGGGTAGTCACCATATAACCCTGCAGGCATATCAAGTTCGAAGATGGGATATATCGGTCACGTTTAGGCATAGCTCCCATATAAGGGAACCCCCAATTTTCGGTATATTGGGGTTCTGGACCGTGTTTTTCAACCGAATTCGCTGAGATTTGGGACGTTGGGTACGAAATGTCTCCACAAAAACTATCAGTATAGGTCCACTATTTCTGGTAGCCCCAATATAACGGTACCTCCTAATTTTCAGTATTTTGAGGGTTTTTTCGTATTTTTCCACCGAATTGGCTCTAATATAGTATTTGGAGTTCTTAACAGACCAAATCGCTCCACAAAAAATTATGAATATGGGTCAATTTTTTCGGGTGGCCCCCATATAAAGATACTCCCAATATTCGGTATTTTGGGGTTCTTGAGCGCGTTTTTCAACCGAATTCGCTGCAATTTGGTATTTTGTAGTCGTATATGGTAACAAATCTCTCTACCAAAAATTATTTATATTCACCCCCTTTTTGGGGTAGTCCCCATATAACCCCCTTTTTGTACCCTCCACAATAGTATGGAGGGTATATTAATTTTGTCATTCCGTTTGTAACTCATCGAAATATTCATTTCCGACCCTATAAAGTATATATAGTTTTGATCTGGGTAAAATTCTAAGACGATCTAGCCATGTCCGTCCGTCTGTTGTAATCACGCTATCTTCTGAAGGAATTGAGATAGTGTGCTGAAATTTGACATAGGGTTGTCTTTTGTCTGCAGGCAGATCAAGTTCGAAGATGGGATATATCGGTCCACGTTTAGGCATAGCTCCCATATGAGGGTAACCCGCAATTTTCGGTATTTTGGGGTTCTCGACCGTGTTTTTCAACCGAATTCGGTGAAATGTGGTACGTTGGGTTCTGATTGGGTACTAAATGTCTCCACAAAAAATTATGAGTATAGATCCGTTTTTTTCTGGTAGCCCCCATATAACGGCACCTTCTAACTTTCAGTATTTTGGGGGTTTTGATCGTATTTTTACATCGAATTGGCTGTAATATAGAATTTTGAGTTCCTAATAGGTACCAAATTTCTCCACAAAAATATTAATATAGGTCCATTTTTTCGGGTAGCCCCCATATAAGGGTACCCCCAATATTGGGGTTCTTGAGCCCCCTTTTTGGGGTAGTTCCAATATTCGGTATTTTGGGGTTCTTGAGCCCCCTTGAAAATAGTGATCTAATTTGTTCCGCGTTTTGGGTTTGGTTCGAAGAGTCTGTCGTAATCATTTAACCTGCGGAGGATATCGAGATAAAGTTAGAACGTAAGGTTCGATAATGTACTATACATGAACAATAACCCGCATTTAGGCCTAGCAGGTATCAGAAGGAGTGGACCGATAGTCCACATTTTCGAACCTGAACTAAGTTTGGAAGAATAATACGATAGGCACAGGCTGGATGAAATAAACATTTTCTGGAACATGGTTCTCATTATGGTTTACATAATCGCGTTGTAGAAATGTCGGTATAGGTTCACTTTTTGGTATTTTCCCTACATTTTCATTTCAACTACCTTTTAGTATATCTATGGTGGAGGGTATCAAAAGTTCGGCCCGGCCGAACTTAACGTTTTTTCACTTGTTTATTGTTTACTTAGTTTTTTTACACACTGGATGAGACTGGGAATTGTATTTGTGCAGTACGTCTTATTTTAATGGTTCTTCTTATAAATAATATAATAAGAACTATAATAATAACAATAATTACAAAAATAAATGTGATATGACAGGATATATTATGGAAGTTCAGTCCTTTTAAATGTATATTTTCCTTTTTTAGGCTATCCACTGACTCTTGAAGTTGGTTGATTTCTTCATGATGGTTTAGTAATACATTTTCAAGAGGTTTTAAAGGGTCTTCTTCTGTCGGGCCAACATCCTTTAGGAGTATGGAATATAATTGGTTCGCTACTTTGTTGTTGATCTGGTACACAGCAACTAACGTTACCTTTCCGATCCTAGCAGCTCAATCGGCATCCAGTGAAAGAATTCCTTTTTGTGGAAACTCCATTATTGTCTGCTGCTTGTCCGAGCACTCCACATGAGCAGTTGCTATTGAAAACGTTTTAAATAGTCATTTCCCCTTTTCTTTCAGCTGCACCCAATAAGGCGTGTCTTCTGCTTCATCGTTAGTACAATTAATGACAATATGTAGCCTTAATGGCAATAATTCGCAACTGTTTGTGGTCGCATCTCTTATTGGTAATGTGTCTTCACATACAATTTCATTATTTAAAGTCTTTGTGCATTCATTTAACTGGCTTGGGTTAAATAGTGATAAGAGTCCAACACAAAATTGTATAATATATAAGGAGCCTTTATTTTAGCTATTACTACTGCATCGTATCGCCGGAATGGTATGGGAATAACCCTGTAAAATTGAGACGACCGTCGATTAAAGAGTGGTATCTTAAGATTTATAACCAACTGGTTCCAATTATCATTTCATGCCCGACCATCAAGTGTAATTTTTTTTAATTCTGTCCCTGTGCGCTTCACAGGTAGCACATACTTATCGGGTAAGACTTATCTAATAATTATCTTAATAATTTCGGGTTTATCACCAATGGATGCATTTTACCATGGTTGATATCTATCAGTACAACTATGGCATGCTTTTGGACCTCATCGCCTTTCCCAATTAGTTCATATTTTTTCTGTTGAAGTAATTGCCATTCATTCTAGATGTAATTGTCATTCATTGTGGCGTTTATGTTGTCAATTTTGCACTCCGGAAAAGTGGGAATTGACTTCTTCAGTTGTCCTTTTTAGCAGGTTATTCGTAGAATCAACTACTGATGTCTGCCTTTCCCTAGATTTTTCAAATCATTCTAGTTAGCTAATAGATTTTTCATGTCATTTTCCATTACCATTCGGTCTTCATTATCCATAACTCCAAAAGCACTGTGTTGAAATGAACTGACGAATATTAAAGGGGCATCTCTTTTCCACCATTTCAGTCGACTCTGAACTGAAGGTAAATATTCCTGCGTCTTTCAAAAATGATTTCTTATTCTCAGTATCAGTTTCCACCTTTGAAGGTGAAGCTAGCAACAGACGTCTGTGCGCTAGGACGTAGTGCTGTTGGAATCTCCTCCGCTTCCCTAAACGTTAGCGTATTGTTTAGGGAAGCGGATGAACTTCCAAGTGAACAGCTTTAGTGGTCATGCAAACGAAAGCTGTAATATAACCCTACATTGATTTCATTCTCCTGGTCTTGGAACATGTTATTTGAAATTCCGCAACTTTGAAATGTTTGATTTATATGAAATCTGTAAGCAGGTAAATTCCCCATCCACTGATTTCTAATTTCACCTCGAAAACAAGTATATTTTCGACAGCATCTAAAGCGCCACTTTATCCTATATTTTGCGCCAATTATCCAGCATTTTCTTCTAAGGATATTTTTTATAACTCTATTTCTTTCCTCCATGCAAAGTTTCGATGTGGATCTGCCGAATGATTTTATCTGCTAATTTTGTATGTTAAGCATGAGTATTGCAATCTTCCCCCTACCCGTATTACCCCAAATTTGTCTAGCTGTGGGTAAAAGGATGATGATTTGCAGGCGCATTGCTTCGCAATTGTCGCATCTCTATGTGTGATTCGTCTTCTTTTATATATAGAATTTAATTTTTTCATCTACATCATTATGCCGGAGGAATTTGCAATCCATTTCTTCAAATGGGACCCATCTGCCTTGATGTTTGTTGTTGAACATGCCTACATTCCATATTTGAGATTGCTCCTGTTAGTAGGTCGTCCATATAGAAATCTTCCTTTATTCGTTTGGCTATATCGCCGGATTAACACACCGCAGTTCTATCTCCATTAGTGTTCTTATAATCTTGATCTTCTTCTGCTATATTTATTTGCCGGTACATGTTGAAAAATAAATAACATACTTCCATGTTCGCCATTTGATAATAATATCAAATATGAAATTTGTAATTTGGGCCCTGTAACTTGGAAATGTTGGACTAGGCGTAACGCTTCTCCTTTTAAATTGGTTTTCAGATCATAAAGTTTTTGCTCTTCTGATAATTTCGGATTGTCATCAATCATCTCTTGAAATAGATCATGGAACGAACACCATTCTTCAACGTTTCCATCAAAACATTTTATTGGAATTCGTTTCAATTCGACTACTTGGGCTTCTTCTCTTAGGCCATCAATCTTTTTTATCAAATCAAAAATCGTTGTTTCGGATATCTACCATTTCCATATCAAAATCTTCCATTTCCATATCTACGTCCTCTAGTAGATAACTCCAAATAAAGTTGTTTTATTTCATTCAACTGGCTTTTCTCAAAAAGTTTTTTTTACTTTTCTTGCTCCTATGGCTATTTACAATAGTTTGTTTAATGCCCCTATGGCTTTTTAACAATTTTTGTTTAATGCCCCTATGGCTTTTTTCAATTTTTTGTGCTATGCCCCTAAGGCATGTTACTCAAATTGTATTTTTATACCCTCCACCATTGTCATTTCGTTTGTAACTCATCGAAATATTCATTTTCGACCCTATAAAGTATATATATTCTTGATCAGGGTAAAATTCTAAGACGATCTAGCCATGTTCGTCAGTCAGTGAATTGAGATAGATCGCCAAAATTGTGCATAGATTCGTCTTTTGACTGCAGGCAGGTCAAGTTCGAAAATGGGCTATATCGGTCGGAGTTTAGGCATAGCGTTTAAGGTACCGCCCAATTTTTGATTTTTTTTTTGGAGTTCTTGAGCATTCTTTTCAACCGAAGTCGCTGAAAATTAGTACATTGGCTTCTTTTTGGGTACCAAATTTCTCCAATAAAAATTATAAATATCGGTCCATTTTTCTGGTAGCCCCTATTTTTTTTTAAACCGAATACCCAGAAATTTGGTACAATGGGTTCTTATTGGATGCAATATTTCTCCACTAAAAATTATAAATATAGGTCAATTTTTTCGGGTAGCCCCCATATAAGGCACCCCAAAATTCGGTATTTTGGGGTTCTTGAGCGCGTTTTTCAACCGAATTCGATGTAATTAGGTATTTTGTAGTCGCTAGTGCCTTATTAATGTTTTGCTACTTTTATTGATTATTCATTTTATTCCACTAACAACATTTAACTTTTTAGAATAAAACTTCATACGCTCTCGTCGAATAACGGACTTGGCTTTATTCCTATACTTACGATATATCTTTGTTGTATTTGTTCGCAAGAACAATAAGCCATATCATGAAAAGATCGTGCCAAGTTACAGTATTCGTACTAACCCAATTATCATTCGAACGAATTTTCATACGTACTTTGGGAACAAAGGCAAAAAAATCGTAAACAATTAGAGATAGCAGAGAACATTTAAGATCTACATCAACAACATTTAATACTGTAAAATCAAATGCAGATAAATAGCTGAAAATACAGTTTTTGGTCTTCTGATAATTTCGGATTGTCATCAATCATCTCTTGAAATAGATCATGGAACGAACACCATTCTTCAACGTTTCCATCAAAACATTTTATTGGAATTCGTTTCAATTCGACTACTTGGGCTTCTTCTCTTAGGCCATCAATCTTTTTTATCAAATCAAAAATCGTTGTTTCGGATATCTACCATTTCCATATTAATATCTTCCATTTCCATATCTACGTCCTCTAGTAGATAACTCCAAATAAAGATGTTTTATTTTATTCAACTGGCTTTTCTCAAAAAGTTTTTTTTTACTTTTCTTGCTCCTATGGCTATTTACAATAGTTTGTTTAATGCCCCTATGGCTTTTCAAAAATTTTTGTTTAATGCCCCTATGGCTTTTTTCAATTTTTTGTGCTATGCCCCTAAGGCATGTTACACAAATTGTATTTTTATACCCTCCACCATATTAATTAATTAATTTTTTAATTTAATTTTGTTATTTCGTTTGTAACTCATCGAAATATTCATTTTCGACCCTATAAAGTATATATATTCTTGATCAGGGTAAAATTCTAAGACGATCTAGCCATGTCCGTCAGTCAGTGAATTCAGATAGATCGCCAAAATTGTGCATAGATTCGTCTTTTGACTGCAGGCAGGTCAAGTTCGAAAATGGGCTATATCGGTCGGAGTTTAGGCATAGCGTTTAAGGTACCGCCCAATTTTTGATTTTTTTTGGAGTTCTTGAGCATTCTTTCCAACCGAAGTCGCTGAAAATTAGTACATTGGCTTCTTTTTGGGTACCAAATTTCTCCAATAAAAATTATAAATATCGGTCCATTTTTCTGGTAGCCCCTATTTTTTTAAACCGAATACCCTGAAATTTGGTACAATGGGTTCTTATTGGATGCAATATTTCTCCACTAAAAATTATAAATATAGGACAATTTTTTCGGGTAGCCCCCATATAAGGCACCCCCAAAATTCGGTATTTTGGGGTTCTTGAGCGCGTTTTTCAACCGAATTCGATGTAATTTGGTATTTTGTAGTCGCTAGTGCCTTATTAATGTTTTGCTACTTTTATTGATTATTCATTTTATTCCACTAACAACATTTATCTTTTTAGAATAAAACTTCATACGCTCTCGTCGAATAACGGACTTGGCTTTATTCCTATACTTACGATATATCTTTGTTGTATTTGTTCGCAAGAACAATAAGCCATATCATGAAAAGATCGTGCCAAGTTACAGTATTCGTACTAACCCAATTATCATTCGAACGAATTTTCATACGTACTTTGGGAACAAAAGGAACAAAAAAAGTAAACAATTGGAGATAGCAGAGAACATTTAAGATCTACATCAACAACATTTAATACTGTAAAATCGAATGCAGATAAATAGCTGAAAAATTCATTCCAGTATGTTTTCGCGTAGTCACGACAGACAGAGCCTTATGAAGATCAAACAAGTTGAATTTGAAATCACCTACAATGACTGTACTGGAATAATTCAAACATTATATCCTTCATAATATAAATGCCTACAACACAACTTTTTATGGTCAGAAGATCATTCCTAAGAAACTTATTATCAGTTTCCTTTCTGCCATCCGTAAATACCAGAAAAACTCTCGGCACATCAGAATTTTAAATTTCTTCACAATGGATATTTGACGAAGTTTTTTGCATACAAAATTCAACTGTGCAGCCAGGGGAAGAAGTGATCATTCAAGTATACACGATTTCTCAGGTCATGTTTCATAAAATATCAGATACTCTGCTCTCATCAAATCATTAAGTTTAGAAACTTTGTTAGAAGTAGTCTCACAACACCGAATATTACTATTGCAGTTGCCATTTAGATTAGGCGCACAAGCAGGGCAAATAAATGCAAACGATTTCACCGCCTTTACAACATGCGGAATCTTTTCATCAATATTTGCGCAAGATGTATCCAGCAGTTACATAGAACACTACTTTCCGTCCTAGGTGGTAAACGGCAATATAAACGAAATGATCAGCTGCGATAAAAAAACAAAGTCCACGCAGACATAGGGATCTGTGGTGTGTCATCTGTTAGATACCAATAATTTGTATGGTTGGACAATGAAGCAGTATCTTCCAGAAGAAGATTTTAAATGGATGCAACCAGAAGATTAGATAAGAGATGTTGAATAAATCCTTAAATTCATACATTTTTCTCCCATCCAATGGTAGAATTAGATTTTTCTTGTCTATTAATGGTATTGATGAGCTAGATAGGTATTTACATATCGATGAAGATTATTTGAATAATCTAAACTATGATGGAATGGAAAAAGATAAAGATTTCCATGTAATATTGGCAATGATATTTGTATATTTGGCTGAATAATCTTTATAAATTTCCATTGTAAATAATATATATATATAAACAAATTAATATTACTGAAATGAATTCAACGTTTAATAAAATATCTTATTCTACTTTTCGAACAACTCTAGTCAATGTATGTATTCCACCAGACGATCATGGATTATTATACAATATATTGAAGAGTTTTGGGGTATTGGTTTCAAATTGTATTTTGAAATCAATCGGTCCATTCTTCACGGCTTCATTAACTTATATTAGTGACGCCAATTTTATTGCCGTTAAAAATTATGTAGGAAGAAAGTGATTGTGGTTCTCTCATATAATATGTTTCTTCAAACTGGGCATACATATCGTAGAGTACTGGATAACGGTTTTCTCCAAATTTTAAATTTAAATCACCTCGCCTCATACTATTACAAGGATGTAATAATGAGGAGTAGACAGATTTCAACGGCTTCGACCTTTCAAATTAAAGGCTAACTATTTAACCATTTTAAATAACAATTCTCACTTAAAAATTTGCCGCCTCCCTTGAAACATCCATATCTTTTAACAACAATAATAAAAAATATAATTAACGGCATAGTGCATGGTGAGCAAAACCTTTTACATTTTTTCAATATATTTTTTCATCATTCTTTTTTTTACTTTTTTCAAATAACAATCTTACTTGCTAACGAAAGGGCCATTAGGGACCCTGCGATTACATAGATCATGAAGGATCTATTGTACGAAAGGGTCATTAGGGACCCCGCGGTTGTGTGAGGCCAGAAAGGACATATGGTACGAAAGGGCCATTAGGGACCCCGCGAAACGATACAGTCATTAAGGACCCCGCGAAACGAAAAAGCCATTAGGGACCCCGCGAAACGAAAGGGTCATTAGGGACCCCGCGATTTGTGAGCCTGCCGATGTGGATGGATCAATCACAGTGGAGGAGGACGAACCATTATTCAAACTTCGGGGTCGAAATGATGGAGCGGAAGACGATAAATTCGAGTTTGTGCGAGTCACCATCTGACTCGGAGTGCTCACAATAGAGCTATCCCTGTGCAAGAAGAGTTCGAATTCTCTCTGTCAAGAATGCATCTAACTCTTTCCAAGATGAAAGAGACGATTTGGATTCAACACTTTGCTCCCATAAAGCGTGTGTCAATTTGGGCAATTTTTGTAAACAAATAAATACCACGATCGGATCCCAATTATCCGTTGGTATGTTATAAATTGCCATTGCGGAAAGACAGCTATTAATTCCGCGTTGAAGTGACTTAAGTCCTGAACTACTTTCCTGATACAGCACAGGAAGTGCAAATAAAGACTTTAAATGGCTATGGACAATAATCCGTGGATTATCATAAGTGGAATTCAAGGCATTCCACGCAGGTTCAAAACTCCGATGAGTTAGAGGAAATTTCGAGACGATTTCTCGAGCCTCACCACTAGTTTTACTCACCAGATGACATAGACGCTCAATGTCTGTCAATCGGGAGTTATTAACATAAACCGCACTAAATAAATCTCTGAATGTGGGCCAATCAATAATATTTCCACTGAAATTTTCGATACTGCAGGAATCTGCAGGAATCGCGAGATTATGAAGGTTATCAACATTAGGAGAATCAACAACAAAGCTTTGACTTATTCTAGTATTCCCAATATTCAATATTGTGGAGCTAGATGTCTGCATTCCCACATCACAAGAAGTGCGGGCCGATGAGCTCAAATTATTAACGGAGGCATCGACTGACGGCTTTCCCGAAAGAATATTATCGGGATGCTCCGTTACTGAAACTACTGAATTGTTTGTAGAAGAATTCAGAGACGATCTATCAGAACTTCTAATCTTTGATAACAATCTTTTTATAGCAGATGAACAACGCATAAATTCTTTAGACGAAACCTCGTATTTACTATATACACTATCAAGATCTTCAGGATTTTCAATGTGGGAAAGACAATTATTAAAACATTCCTCAACCGATTTCCACAGTTTTTTAATTTCTTCACTCCTAACCTCAAGATCATAAATATCTAATTCGTCTTCCTTCAATGCACCGAAGTGTGTAGCGAAACTCACCATAGAGTTGGAAGCACGAATGAATAAATTTAAGGGAGTGGAAGCCATTTTATAAATTTAACCAAAATATGAAGTAATCTATATTCAAAAAAGGGATTTAAAAAGATTATCCAAGTGATATATAAAAATCGATTCAATTTGCACGATAGCTACAACCAAGCAAAGAGGATATTACAATTTATACGAACGATAAACAAAAAAATATGATTTTTAAACGAATTAGATAACAAAGGTTTTAATCTGACCCCACTAGCTATCAATAAATGATCACGATAAATAATTCAAAAGTGAAATATGGGATATGAGAAAAACCGTATAATGGTGAAAATATTCAAAAATCAAGTATATCTTTGGAGAAAATCCACAAAAACAAAAATAAACTATCAATTATAGCGGAAAATCAACAAACTAACTACCAATTGTAGAGTATAAATTATAAAATCAAATAAAGAAGCTACCGAATGTAGCGTTTTTATAATAAAATTGCTATAAAATGCAAAAAATTATTAATATTTACACAAAATCGATATGCAACTATCTGCCAAATATACACCCTACACAATACAAAAGTCCAAACGACCGATTGTAGGGCATAAAAATTATCACAACAAATAGTAAATAAATATTAAAAATCAAAAAATTAAATAATATGCAACTATATGCACAATAAAACACAAATAAATATTTAAAATCCACAAACAAAATATAATCAACAATATGCCAAATATGCACCCTACACAATCCAATAGTCCAATTGACCGATTGTAGGGTGCACTGGATTTTAAAATGTCCAAAATTATTTAAATAATATTCCCTGACACAAATATTATATTTACCATAAAATATAATAATATGTGTCACTGTCCTAATATACCAGCCGGGGACTGTGTAATAATACACTGGCCGGAGACCGTGCAATAAAACGGACACAACAGAAAAGGGAATATGCGAAAATGTAATATGTAAGCTTACATGCGTGTGTATATCTATGCATGCAAGTGGCTGGCTGACCAACTAGCCAGAACAACAAAGCGACGATGCTGGAATATGTAACAATACGTACGTGTGTAAATCAACAAATGAGTAGCCACGACTAGGCGGTAAACGTACGTATGTCACACGTATATATGAATATATTATTGTATATTTTTGTGAGGTGATATGCAATAAAAGCGAAGTTCTTCAACGAATTTTACGAAAACAAATTGAAGAACGTAAACGACATTTTCTCTACGAATTTAGAGAAAAACAAAAAGTAACCAAATATAAAGAAGAATTATCACTTTTTGTTTTGGTACAAATATTCCCGTATGCCTGTCTGCGAATGTACTTTGACCGATCGTCATCAAAAGGAGGGAATCCGTGACGCGTTGTAACGACGGCCACACAAACAAACGAAACCCTATTTTTTATTGTAATTGCTCACTTGCACTATACGTACCAATAATTATTTTAATATTAATGCTGTGGACAGTAATAGGAGCAACCCAATGGTCTTATCCAAAAAAGCCAATCCGTATCACGGCTCGAAGTGACCAAATGTTAAGTCCGCACTATAGGGACTTGGGTGGTTGGCAGGTACAGTGCAACGAATCTCCCGATAGAGTCGTACGCCCAATACGTACTCGTGAGCAAATATAAATAAAGAAAATAAAACACAATTATTTATCAGTAAAAGGGTTCGACCAATGCCGATATTTATTGTTGGTAACGATATTACCTTTAGCACAACGATATGTGCGTAGCTTACAATTTAAGTCAATGTGTTCACAACTATATGTCTGAGTAACCAGGTTACATCGAATGTTAACCAAGTAAAGTAATAATAATAACAATGTTTGACACAAAGATGCCTAAAGGTGGCGCAAACTCAAAATGTAAACAATTATCCGTTGAAATCTGTCAGCCTCATACTATTACAAGGATGTAATAATGAGGAGTAGACAGATTTCAACGGCTTCGACCTTTCAAATTAAAGACTAACTATTTAACCATTTTAAATAGCAATTCTCACTTAAACAGTAGGAATACGATTCAGAACTCACATGTACATTAGTGTTTTGAACATCACAATGCAACAATTTGTTAGCTTTTATAAATTCAAAAGCTACATATGATTTGCAGAAAATTTGACATTCCAGCTATGTTGTCTTCCGCCAACAAATGCGGGGTTAAAATAACAATCCATCTATGAAATTATATTGGCATTGATCTTCCATTCTTTATTGTTTTCATGAAACGGATTATCATTATTTTTAAATGATTGAATATAGGAAAATAGCTTTCTTTACCATATTCTCATTTGACAATGGACGGTCATTAATATTTTGAATTTTCGACTTTTGGGTTTACCTTTACTTTGTGTAGTTTTAAAAATTCTTCATTTTTTAATTAGTTAAGGTCTTGTCTGTCTAACAGCCTTTTGTGATTTTTTTTGTTTTAATTTGTTCATATTTATTATAAATAAGCATTTCTTCCTTGATTTAATATGAATTCGAAGTGTGATTTCCACTCCTCGAGGAATAATATAACTTATTTCTTTGAGGTTTGACGGACTTCAATACAGTATTTTTCGGTTAATTGACCCTACGGTTAATTGGTTTTCACGCTTAATTGAACCACATGATGGGGCAAAAAATATTTCGTAGGAAAATACATATAATTTTTCTCGGATAATTAAACCCTGTTAATTAATTTTCTCGCTTATTTGGTTTAAAATTCATGTCATCAAAAATAAATTTTCTTTTACTTTTCACCGGTTAATTGCATAATAATAATTGATAAATAATCTGGAATTTTTTTACATACATATTTGACATTTGACATCTCTACTAATTCAAAACATATGTTTATTGCTAAGGAAAAACTGCGAGAAAGCGTAATTTGTATTTAACATTGGGGTTTTTAAATCATTTATAGTTCCAATTATACGTGATTACTGTAATTGAACAAACTATTCAATTAAGCGGGTTCGGATAATTGGTTCCTCGGTTATTTGAACAAAAATTTGTGCAAATTTTGATGTGCAATTAACCCAAAAGTACTGTATAACTTATTTCTTCGACGTTTACAAGCAAATAGATGATATTCAACGGTCTCTCGGCTAATTTATAGCCTGGAGGGACATCCAAAGCAAATTCACGTAGTATGTGAGCTGCTACAATATTGCAGTGTATTTGAATAACATTGACATTTAATATATTTACTGTGAGGTTGGGAATGTTTCTTTCAGGCTCCAACATTTTTTTGGTGAAACCAAATAGATTTGAAATACACAAATCTTTATCAAACAATATAGAATCATGAGATGATTTTATTTCTATTTGTAATGTATTATTGTTTGCTCAATGTTTTGTCTGTATCTAGTTTTATACTCAACTTCTAAAAAGTCGGCAATGTCTTGCAGCTCATTCTATACTACACGTATTCTTATGATGCTATCACCAATATGAAACAAATTATTATCATCATCCACATTAGGTATTGAATGGGAAATCAATTAAACAACATTCATATCAACATCCTCTAATTATATTGGTGGTGAATAATATGAACGAAAATTGAAAGTATTGTCAAAGTAAATGTTCTTGACATTGTGAGATTCCGTTTTAGAATAAATAAGATCACAGAGTACACATATTTTATACAGTTTATTTAAAATCATTTATCATATTATAAGATATAATTCTTATCAATCCATTAGTTGTGTTTGTTTAAAAACCCAAACCATTTAATTAATAGTCTTCTTATAAATATGTTGTTGGGATTGTTATATGCATTGACTTTATTTTAAAATTTGTCTGTTGTCCAGTTTGGTGTATAACCCTTTTCGAATTGATGTTTATATTTTCTGATACGTGCATAAGTACCCACACACAGGTTGGGTTTCTTAAAAAATGTTTGTGATTATAGCAGATTTTGGGCAAAGCTTTTTCATTGGTAGGATTAACTTGTGTAGTTCGAAGTGTTCTATTGTATTGTTTAATGAAATCTTTATAAACATTAATCCATTGATAATTGCCATTATAACTAAACTCTTTATTCTCTTTCTGTTGAAACGTTCAACAATTGAAGCCTTCAATACGCTGTAAGTGGAGTAGTGATTAATTGAATATTTTAACATTAATTTAATTTCCTTGTGGAGAAATTATTTTCCATCATCAGTTTGTAAATTCTTCGGAATTCTTCCAGTTTTTAATAATGTTTCAAAAGCTCTATAAACATCCGATTTGGATTTCAGTGCTTCAGTCCATGCTTATTTCGAAAATGTATCGATAACAGTAAGCATAAATCTATATCCCTTGTTTGCTTTAGATTAGTTACCCATTTCTACTAAATCAGGTTGCCGTATATCATCGATGCCTTTCGTAATAACTCTTCGCCTTTTACATGTTAAATTTAGGTAGAATGTTTTTTATAAAAGTGAATTGCACAGATGTCATATGTAAACGCCCAACTTTGATTTCCAGTTTTGATTTTCTAATAACTAACATTAAGTAATTTATTCCCAAATTTCAATTCTCCATTAGATTTGCGTGGCCTATATATTGTATCCAATTTTTTGTTATTATTCGATATAGAAAGGTTAATTGGTATATTCATCACTGTTTTCAGAAAAAAATTTCATCATTTGACTCATAACTGTAATCTTGTTGAAAATCTTTTTCGTGTTCAACATCTTTGGAAATATTTGATTCTAGATGTATATCGGGTTTATATTTTTATTAATATATTAGTCATAATAGACTCTATATTAGGATTCATATATTCCATCTTATGAGTATTGTTTGTCAATCCCCTTCATTTGATAATTAGTAGTTTCTCTATTGGTTCTGCAATAGCTTTAAATGTGTTCGTCGTGTTAATTCGTCGGTCTTATCCTGCTCACCCATTTTAATGCTTTGTAACTTTTTTTAATGCATGAACAAGGCTTTTTAACATTTCTTCTTCCTTGGTTTCAAATATACTAAAAGGATTTACTTATAATAGGAATATTTTAAATACTATTATGGTTGTATACACATATCAAATCCTTTCCTACAGGCATACTAATAGAAGCAAAGATCACATCCTAAAAATCATTGTAAAAACCACTAAGGAATGTAAGTCAATGTGCCCTCGAAGGAACATACACATGCCTTTCTGCAACTTATGCTACATTTAAATTTATTCATGTAAATTTATAGTCGTTTGCGTAAATGTCAAAACAAAATAAACAAACCATCTGTATGTCCGTGTATGTATGAGCACGTGCGTTTTTGTTTACAAATAGTTTGTGTGTGTGTGACTCCGTTCGCAAACTGTATTGATCGGCATGTGTGGGCCCGCTCTTGACCTTGAGTATGGCAATGTGTGTGTGTCAGTTCGGTTTTAGAATATTGTGAATGGCAAACAGTGTGGGCATGCGTGGAGCTTACCGAAATGTTTGCAACGGAAAGGGGGACAAATATGGGAAAAAAGCTATGGGGACTATAGGGAATAACAAAAGCAACATGCATGCATCAATTGTATCGATAAAAATGTTTTTTTGCGTTTTTGTTTACAAATAGTTTGTGTGTGTGCGCCCACACACGTGTTGATCGACGTGTGTGGGCGCGCTCCTAACCTTGAGTATGACAATGTGTGTGCGTGTGTTGTCAGTTCGCCTTTTAGATTATTGTGAATGGCAAAATGTGTGGGCATGCGTGGAGCTTAACGAAATGTTTGCAAGGGAAAGAGGGACATGGATGGGAAACAAGCTATGGGGACTATAGGGAATAACAAAAGCAACATGCATACATCAATTGTATCGATAAAAATGGTCAGCGACATTAGGCGCCAAAAAATTGGGCAGAAATATTATACACAACATAATAAATTTCACAATCTTATGCAACTATGATAAGGAGTGAAAAAGGAAGAGGCAGGAACAAATGTGTGTTTAAAAGAAGAAGGAGGGCCAATATGAGAAACAAACTATACTGGCTATTGGGAATATCAACAACAACATACATGTATCAATTGTATCGATAGAAATGGCCAGCGGCATTAAGATACGGACTCATGGTGTTGTATGATGTTAAAGACTGATGGGCAAAAAAAAAGATACGAACACTTGTTGATAAGAACCATTGGACAAAATATGATACACAGCATAATGAATTTCGCTATCTTATGACACTATGATAAGGAGTGAAAAGGGAAGAGGCAGGTAAAATATGTGTTTACGAAATGTTTGGATACAAGAGGAAGCTGTGAGAAATATAAGGAGGACAGCAGCAATGCTATGTATGTTAATTGAGTGTGAACAGTGTTATTTTTCTTAATCGAATTCAATTATTAGAAGAAGATTTGAGATATAATCCACTGTCAATGTAAATTGTTCTGACATGTTTAAAAGCGGAGTTAGACTCGAAAAAGTGATTCAGTTTTCAATTAAACCTCCCTTGGAATAAAATGGAATCATCAACAAAGGAGGCATCTACTATGCTGGAGAAAGATGCAGCAGTGGATATATTTTTAGTAAGAGTGACCAGAAAATATCAGAAAAAAGTATGTAAAGGATGGTATCCGCCACATTATTACCAACAATGATGATGATATGGCCGATGATAGCAAAGGTGGAAGACATATGAAACGTGACAATTATGTGGATCACTTAATGGATGAGGAAGGTGATAATGCTATTTTAAAGGCGGGGGAATACGCAGATGATCATATACTGGGGACATATATACCAGAAGGACAATCCTTATGGACATTAGATCCCAACGACCCATGATCTCATTGTTAGTAATATTCTAAATGGAATTATGGTATTTATAAAATGTATGTTAATAAAAATAGTCAAAGTCATGTTTATTTATGATCATATTTAATATGGTTGCCATTCACTGTTGCAATGATTCTGTGTAATTGAACATGGTTATGTGGAGTTTAAAATTAAAATTTTAACATTGAGTTAGCAATCCCAATTTTCCATTCAGTATAATTAAATACACGTCATTTAAAATTTTTATGTTGACCTTTAAGTGATTATTTATACTCTTTCGAGTCGAGCTTAATGATCTAAATTTTGCAATGAAAAGGAAAGCCAGGAGAAGGACCAACGTACCCACCATTATGCGACGCGTTTCGCCGTTGTTTAAGCGGCTCATCAGGCATATTGGGTTATGTGGTTAGCTATATGTGTTGAGTTAGCAGACTCAATTGTTTTCCTATTGCACACAGTATTCTCTAATATATTCCTTATCAGAAGGATTTTAATGTAAACATTTAAAGGCTTTAAATCGGCTTGAAGAAATCATTCAGTTTTAGCCAAACCTTGTAAATAACAAAGTGGAGTCATCTTTAGTGAAAGAACATAGTAAGCTAGAAAGTTCAGGAGAGAACCAATTTTTTATATAAAGTTACTGCTATCTGCGAAGAAAAGTATGCCAAGGATGGCACCTGCGAAATTTATATTGAACAAAGAGATTCAATGGATTTTTTACTAGATGACGTTGACGATAATATTATTATAATGGCATGTAAACCTTTTGATAGTATGATGATTAATAATATTCGGGAAATTTTTCCCGAACAACCGACGATACATTCTGTTAAAATAATACATCATCCTGAAAATATTGGAGATGTTTATGTGATTCAATGGAGGGGAAGAAAATTAGATAACACACGATTGCATTAGTTTTAAATAATAAATAGTTTGCTGGTTTATTGGGTGATTATTCTTTTTTCAATAAAACAATAAATTAGCTTGGTAATTGGTGATGGTGACAGAGGTAATTGGTGATGTGCTTACACATTTGAGAATAAAACGACAAGTGATCGTCTTGTCAACTACTACAACATTCAAACTAATTTTCCAAAAGAGTGGATATATGTGACAAAGTGAGAAAACAACAACAGCTACCGTGCAGAGGAAGTTATAAAGGAGATGCCAGTAATGCCCATCAGCATTCGTGATTGACTAAGCTCCAGCAGTTGATGGGAAACTGTCTAATATATACATTTGCCGTCCACGTTGATACATATATATTTAAATATATAGGATGCAAAAACATTAAGATTATTAACAATTTTGAAGTAGATGATAATGTATAACTAAGTTCAGTGCAGGTTTGAGATCATGTAAATTCAAGAATTCATGTTTATTATAAAAAGTTGAGAAATATAAAATAAATTTTAAATAATTTTAAAGGTTTGCGGGAACTGAGAGTTCCGCGTATGACGTATGACGTGTATTGGGCGGTACGGAGCCCTGGCTATAATTTGGAAAATATTTCTGGTCCCAGAACAGTAGCGTTTGGGCAAGATCGATAAAATGTCGGATCAGCTAATTCTAAGCCAACGAACGAGTCCAAGAGAGTTTGGGGAGCCGTTATAGGAGGCGTGACCCCACGCGTTATATTTGCTGCACTTGCGGTTATAAAATGTCGTTGACCCGGATCAAAACGCGACATAATCAAGAAGTCAGGATAGGTAACATTATTGACTTGTGTCGTTGGCCACCGAAGCTGCTCAATCAATGACATTCATTTAAAAACGCTACACTTATATGATAGGATAGGCTGTGAACAAATTCTACATGGGGTCTAACGGACGCGGATCTCATTCTCAGAGGCGCACACGAATCTATATTATTATTAGTAGTAACGGAATATTTCCATTATGGCCATAATTTTCCCTTCTAATTCTTGATCGGAACTCATAGCATCTTCGGAGTCCGACAAGATAACCTCAGGGAAAATATTTTGATTGGATGTTATAACTATTACAAAAGGGAAAACATGACAACACACAATAGAAAGGAGTCAAATAGTAACAACTCAATTGGGCAACACAAAAAGTTTAACAACTGGCCGCCTAATAACACCCAATTCTGTTCGAATGTCTACAGCGCGAACATTACCAGGGTAGGTTTTAATTACAAGCTCTAATTTCCAAGAAGCAGGAGACAGTTTCCCATGACGTATTACAACTAAGTCGTCGACCTCAATATTTCTTTCTTCTTCATGTATACCGTTTATGAATATTTTATAAGTACTCATCTTTCCACCTGATACCAAATTGGTGAGTTAACTTCAATTTACGAAACTGATTGACGGAAATAGGACACAATGGACGCGAGTTAAAACATGAAACAAAATTCCTCAAAAGTTTACGAAAAATGCTTAGCATGTCGGAAAAATTAAGGCGGCAGATTTAAGCTACGTCTAGATAGATTACCGGGGTTAGCAGATTTTATCGCAGTATTATTTTGCAAATTAGATCCGTTAACAAAGGTGTCCAAATTTTGAATGTTTTGAGGTAAAGTATTTTTGGGGTTGCTAACATGAACAGACTGAGCAACTGGAGTAGTGTTTAATTTAGAAAAACATATTGATTTTATCCTTGTGGGCGTTTTCGCTTTTATTGTGTTGGAAAACGCATTGAATTCCATATTCGTTACAATCTGCATACTCCATAATATTACAACATTGAAATGCAAAATTGCAGATTCTAACGAGTATGGAATTACCGCCGACGCCACCTTTCTTTATTGTTGTTGACACTCTCTTTTGGTTGGCCTACCAATCAACAGGTAATCTGTCACAAACTCTATATTTTCATTCTTTATTTTTTTAATAAAGCAACTGTTTTTATTTTAATTTAAAACTTAAACGTTCGTGTTTTACTTTTTTATTTGCACGCAATTTCGGCGTCAACACTTTGGTCATTCGAACCGGAGTCGAACTTTTTGGAAGCGAATTCTAATTGGTTTTTTTGTTTGCCTTTCAAGAGCAAAAACCAACAACACAACATCAATATCATCTTTATTAACAAAAACAGGTAGATCAGTACAGTGCCTTTTCATTTATCATAAAAATCAAAATCATAACAAAATCGGCCTATTCGATTTTCAACAACAAAGACAACGGCCGCTTTACAACGCTTGTCGTTTCGTTTATCTCTCCGTCTGTCATATATTAGTCGCGGACGGCAAATCGTGATCAGTGAGAAAAGAAGAAAAAAGTGTTAAAATTTTTCCAATTTAATATGCGTTTTTGTTCTACATGTGAGTTTTTTAATAAATTTGCTATTAAAAATTTTTAATAACAATAATCTGTAACTCCCCCACTCAAATATTCGTTTGCATTCTATTAGAATAGCAAGAAAAAAATAACCAAACACCAAACAAAATATTTTCGTTTATTTCTTCTTCCACTTATCAACAATACACAATTAAATTTACCTACATACGCTGGTTAACGAACGCACGTTGGTTGTCACCACACATAATTATAATTACATAGTTACTGTTTACACTTAAACTTAAGTATTTTAATGTATGCTCCGTTTTGCATTTGTAACGGACTATGGTGTACAACCTTGTGATATTCATCACAAACTCGTACTGTCATTTTATTAGTGACATTTGTTTAAGCGCCACTTTGCAACACCACCGCTTGCGTTTTTTCTATTCTTCTTCTTGTTTTGCTTGGATTACATCCAACACCGAGATCTCTCAGGAAATAAAAAGGTAACAATATTGTTTACGACAATATTCCATACAAGTAAAAATCTCCAATACTTCTATTGAACGAATTACTAATACCAACTGTGTGTGTTTTATTTCATTTCTTTGTTGGTGGTGCTTATTCTTGTCCCCCCTTTTGCTCGCGCAAACATTGGTCCATTGCGAGCAAGATAAGTGTCGCTACCACTAACAAGGACGTCTGCTCTTTTCATTAAAAAGGTTTGGCTACGTCAAAACGCCGAAAAATAACCACATAGTTCCTCATCATAAACAAAATCAAAAGTAAACAACAGGTACGTTGAGTGCATTTTTTGTGAGCAAGTGTTCAATTTGTTAAAACAAAACAAAAATATCGCTTAACCTACGTTCCTTCGAACAGTGACGGGCAGTGTTGTTGGTGCTTTATATGCCTATTTTTCTATCTTTCGTTATGCGAAAATAAAATAAACAAGTGAAAAAGCGTTAAGTTCGGCCGGGCCGAACTTTGGATACCCTCCACCATAGATATACTGACAGATACTAGAAATTAAAATATAGGGAGCAGACCAAAAAGAGGGCCTATACCGACATGTCTAAAAATGGATTATGTAAACCGTAATGTAAGCCATAATACAAATTTCAGAAATTTTTATTGATAATTCAAATTCGAAGATGGGGAATATCGGCCCACTCCTTCTGAAACCTCCTACATAGGGGCTACGGTTAAGCCTAAATGCGGGCTATAGTACACATATAGTTCATTATCGAACCGTACTTTTTAGTTTTTTATCTCGATACCCTTCGCAGGTGAAATGATTACAACAGAGTGTTAGAACCAAACCCAAATCGCGGAAAAATCAGATAAATATGTTAATATAAACAAGTGAAAAAGCATTAAGTTCGGCCAGGCCGAACTTTGGATACCCTCCACCATAGATATACTGACATGTACTAGAAATGAAAATATAGGGAACTTACCAAAAGGTGGACCTATACCGACATTTCTAAAAAGGGATTATGTAATTCATAATACAAATTTCAGAAATTTTTAATGGATAATTATACCCTCTGCCTTATGGCTAATAAGGGTGTATACAATTTAACACGGTGAGAATGTGCCTCATCGAAATATTGGTTCTAGACCCAAAGTTTCTTTGGACCAAATCCATTTCAGAAAATTTAAATTTCATCCAAACTTTGCCCATCTTATTATTTCTTCCAAACTTAGTTCAAATTCAAAGATGGGGAATATCGGATCCTTCTGGAACCTCCACACAGGGGCTATCCTCCGCAGGAGAACAAATCAGATAACTATTTTAATATAAAAAAGGGGGTTATATGGAGACTACCCCAAAAAGGGGGCGAATATTAATAATTTTTGGTAGGGAGATTTGTTACTATATACAACTACAAAATACCAAATTGGAGCAAATTTGGTTAAAAAACGCGCTCAAGAACCATAAAATACCGAAAATTCGGGGTACCCTTATATGGGGGCTATCCGAAAAAATGGACCTATATTCATAATTTTTTTGTGGGGAGATTTGGTAGCTATTAAGGACTCACGATACTAAATTACATCCAATTCGGTGAAAAAATCCGGTCAAAACCCCCCAAACACTGGAAATTGGGAGGTTCCCTTATATGGGAGCTATGCCTAAACGTGGACCGATATATCCCATCTTTGAACCTGACCTGCCTGCAGACAAAAGACAACTTTATGCAAAATTTCAGCACCCTATCTCAATTCCTTCAGAAGATAGCGTGATTACAACAGACGGACGGACGGACAGACATGGCAAGATCGTCTTAGAATTTTTCCCTGATCAAGAATATATATACTTTATAGGGTCGGAAATGAAAATTTCGGTGAGTTACAAACGGAATGACAAAATCAATATACCCTCCATACTATGGTGGAGGGTATAAAAAGGGGGTTATATGGGGACTACCCCAAAAAGGGGGCGAATATTAATAATTTTTGGTAGAGAGATTTGTTACCATATACGACTTCATAATACCAAATAATTTTTAGAGAGATTTGGTACCTATTAAGAACTCAAAATAATAAATTACAGCCAATTCGGTGGAAAAGTACGACCAAAACACTGAAAATTAGAAGGTACCGTTGTATGGGGGCTACCAGAAAATATGGACCTATACTTATAATTTTTTGTGGATACATTTAGTATCCAATAAGAACCCAATGTACCAAATTTCAGCGAATTCGGCTGAAAACGCGCTCAAGAACCCAAAAATTCCGAAATTTGGCGGGTCTATGTCTAAACGTGGACCGATATATCCCATCTTCGAACTTGACCTGCCTGCAGACAAAAGACAACCCTATGCAAAATTTCAGCACCCTATCTCAATTCCTTCAGAAGATAGCGTGATTACAACAGACGGACGGACGGACATGGCTAGATCGTTTTAGAATTTTACCCTGATCAAGGGTCGGAATGAATATTTCGATGAGTTACAAACGGAATGACAAAATTAATATACCCTCCATACTATGGTGGAGGGTATAAAAATACCAACAAAGTGCATCAACCAGCAGTGCAGTGATCCATGTTCTTAATATTAACAAAACTAATACTAGTTTTGTTATTATAATTTCCGAAAAAAATAGGAAAGAAAAGAAAATAAGAAAAAAATACAATAACAATTCATCGGCTATTTGTCTAACGTTGAGTGGTCATAAAAAATAACAACAGACACACATCACTGCAGTGCCTTGTTCATGCTTGACCATATATGACCGTTGGTAGGCATATACACACGTAAGCACACACAACACGCGCTATATTGTGAAAAATATATTTGTTTTTTGGAAAAAAATACATTTTAATTTTTTTGATATTATTGGAGATTCCGGTGCGTGTCGCTACTAATTAATTTTCGTACACCCTACAATCGGTATTATCGATTATTTTTATTAAATTTATCGATTTGTTATAATACGTTTAAAATATTTTTCCTGTGGTTTTTTCTTATTTCGCAATTTTTTGTTAACTTGTTGTCGCTACGTGTGCATTTTACAGTCCATGCACCCTACATTCGGAATTTTTAACTAAAATTGGCAATTTTGAGGAAAATTTGAATTTTTCTGATAATTTTTTATATTTTTCTAAAATTTATAACAATTTGTGTCCGCTTTGCTACACTGAGAGAAATTTTAGTGTATTTACAATACACTGAAAAAAATTGTCGTTGAATTTTACATTAATTTTTTTAAAATTCCATTAAATTTTCGTGTTTTGAGCACTTTTTATATATTTTGCTGCTAATTCTGAAGAATTAAGTACTTCTTATCGTTACAAATTTGATGTTTTTGAAATATATCTCCGATATATTTGCACAAATTTTTTATTTTGCCTTAATTTCATACACATATAATCTTTTTGAGTAATTTTTGATTGGTCAAAAGGTTTGGCATCATATATCTTCCGAAGATAATCTTCCTTATTTGGGAACTCGCGGAGTGACGCCAGCTGAATTAGCTTCTTCTCAAATTTGCTGGCACGGACCACATTTACTCCGTTTTAAAAGTTCTGAATTGAAGTTGCGCGACTTGTCCGGTCTTTATACGGATGTAGAAATTCGTGCAATTAGAAGTCACTTTTCATACTTTGAAAATTTCGTTGATACTTTAGATAATTTTTCGTCGTTAGATAAGGCTTTACGAGTCGTATCATTCATTTTTATAGTTTTCACAAAATACATCCTTGTACTACTCAAAATATCGTTCAAGGACAAGCACCTACGAGCTCCGAACTAAAAAATGTGAAAATAAGGCTGATTGTTTTAGCATAAAAAGCGTATTATGCCGATGAATATAGTTGTTTATCTAACAATAGGCTCTTAAATTCAAAAAGTTCCATTTTGTCCTTAAATACCTTTCTGGATGATGTAGGTGTTATGCGACTAAATGGACGTTTAGCTCGGTCACCTACTATTTGACCTTAAATATTTTACTGGTCGCTACTGTAAAATTATTAAATGTTATGTTTGTGTATTTGTTTGCTTTTCTACAAAAGCAATACCTTTTGAGGCTGTCTTAAATTTGTCTACGACAACATTTTTAGCAGTATTTCACAGGTTCATTTCGCGACGCGGATGTCCCAAGACTGTGTTCTCTGACAACGGCAACAATTTCGTAGGTGCTTCTCTAGAATTTGAGCGTGAGTTCAAATCTGATCTTCATGAAAATCGTGGTAGGATATGTTCTGCATATCAGTATCAAGAGCTTTCTTGGTAGTTCATCCCAGCTAGTCCCCGGAAGTCTTTCGGAAGCAGCGGTGAAAATTAAAAAAAAAAAAACATTTTCGAAAACACGCTGTAAACATGAAATATACATTTGAAGAGTTCTCTACGGTTCTCTCTCGTATAGAAGCTTCTTTAAATTCTCGACCGATTTGTCCGATGAATGATAGTCTTGAAAGTAATTTAGCTTTGACTCCATTTTGTCCCCTCTGGAGCCGTTAATACAATAATCTCTCTTGCATATCGTCACTCGGTATAGAAAACTTAAAGCGCTAACTCATCAGTTCTGCTTACGGTGGAAAGAAGAGTATTTAAAAAGTCTTCATAAACGCTATAAATGGAAATTTCCGCAGCGCGATATACAAACGGACGATTTAGTGGTAATTCGGCAAGAACAATTATCTCCAACATCGTGGAAATTAGGTCGGGTCATTAATGTTTTTCCCGGTACAGACGGTCGCGTTCGTGTCGCCGACGTAAAAACTGAAAATGGCATTGTGAGGCGTCTGGTGGTTAAGCTGGTCGCTTTGACTAATTAGATTTTTGTTTTCACTTTCGCGCCATCTTTATTGTTTTTCTTGTAGAATGGAAAATCAAAACAAGATGTTCGCTACTCTTACTGACTATGAGGAAGACATCCACATGTCGGATGAGGAATGAGAAGTCGAAGATGTGGTTTTGGTTCCCCTAATGGATATTGAACTTGCTCCAAACAAATGCACTGGTACCGAAGCTGAAGCTACTAGTATCGAACCTGTCTCGCACCTAGTGCTGCTGTTATTCAGCCTGAGGCAGTAATGCAGCCCATGGCCGTGATGCCCTCTGCGCCATCCACTCCTCGACGGGAAATTGCACCGGGTGGTGCCGCGTGTTTTGTTATTCTTCTTGTTTCGCTTGGATTACATCCAACACCGAGATCTCTCAGCAAGTAAAAAGGCAACAATATTGTTTACGACAATATTCCATACAAATAAAAATCTCCAGTACTTCTATTGGACGAATTACTAATATCAACTGTGTGTGTTTTATTTCATTTCGTTTTTCGTGGTAATTATTCTTTTCCCCCGGTTGCTCCCACAAATTTAATTATGTCATTTAATTTATGTCAAATTTCCGCAATCAAAAAATCACATAATATTTTCCTCACAGCGGTAAACATTCATTTACTGATACCTCAATATATAAAGTAAAGTTTTGTTTTTGCAAAATAGTCAGGCTGAATCCCAGTTATGTAATATTGTTATTGTTAAATATTAAATTATGTCAGTGTGTATGGTATTTCAGTTTATCAATTGGTCGAACTTATTCCACTAATCATAAGTATGGATGGCGTAATTACTATTCCTATTTTGATCACATACGGTTACAAAAGGTGTAAGTAACACAACGTTCGATTACTCCAATCTTCGACTTTTTTATGTTTTTCTCAAAATTTGTGTGGGTAAAACTATTGCCACAACAATTAAAAACAACCCTAGGAAAAATTGGTGCAGGCGTGATTGCTATTTATTTTTTTGTGTGTTTGCACCGTAACTCAGGAACTACTGCATAGATGTTGACCAAACTTTATGTATATGCTATTTGGGGCGTGAGGAGTGTTTCCGTTCAATTTGTGTTGGTAAAACTATTGCCACAGCAATTAAAAACAACCCTAGGAAAAATTGGTGCAGGCGTGATTGCTATTTATTTTTTTGTGTGTGTGCACCGTAACTCAGGAACTACTGCATAAATTTTGACCAAACTTTATGTATATGCTCTTTGGGGCGTGAGGAGTATTTCCGTTCGTCAGACAGATGGCGCGCTATATAGTTTTATTGCGTTTCGCCCGATTAAAGATTGGATGCTTAATCGACGTTAAGCTTTCCGACGCCAATTCATAAATAATCTGTTTATGCTTGGCTTATGTTTGGTGCAAAATGTTTGGTGGAATAAGTTCAACCAATTGATAAACTGAAATACCACACATAGTGACAAAATTTTATATTGAACAATAATAATATTACTTAATACATTCCCCACTAATAAATAGTTGTTTTTATAAAAAACAACAAGCTGGGATTCAGCCTGACTATTTTGCAAAAACAAAATATTGCTTAATAATTTTTTGGGGTATCATCACATGAAGGTTTACCGTTGTGAGGAAAATATTATGTATATTTGTTATTGCGGAAATTTCACACAAAAAATAAAGGGTAAATAGATTCTGAAATATATTTTTCATGATTTCGTTAATTTTTACAAAACCTAAACTGATGCAATTCTAAAACGGCAAAACAACGTTTGCCGGGTCTGCAAGTATATATTTCAAGGTTTTCGTGTATTTTTCTCAAAAATTTCCTTCATAAAAACCTTCCCACTTCACCACTTCAATTACAGCTAACAGAATGACATTTTTAGTCAAATGTGTCCCGCCGTTCTCAATTGATGGGTTGCTATACATTGTTTACATCATTTGTGTAATAATTTTTGTCGTTTGACTCCCACGCGCTTTTCACGAAAACAGGTTATGTATGGATTGGTGATGGAATACTTAACGTCGATTACGCACCCAATCTCTAATCGCTACTTGAGTTACGATACAAAAACACCAAAAAATCTAATTATTGCGCCATCTGTCGGATGAACTTCAAACTACACAGAAACACTCCTCATAGAGTCTGTACATACAATTTGTCCGAAATCCGTGCAGTAGTTTTTGAGTTTAGTATATATATATATATATATGTAGATGTAGAAATGTAGAAATTCGTGCAATTAGAAGTCACTTTTCATACTTTGAAAATTTCGTTGATACTTTAGATAATTTTACGTCGTTAGATAAGGCTTTACGTGTCGTATCATTTTTATATTTTTCACAAAATACATCCATGTACTACTCAAAATATCGTTCAAGGACAAGCTCCTACGAGCTCCGAACTTAAAAATGTGAAAATAAGGCTGATTGTTTTAGCATAAAAAGCGTATTATGCCGATGAATATAGTTGTTTATCTAACAATAGGCTCTTAAATTCAAAAAGTTCGATTTTGTCCTTAAATCCCTTTCTGGATGATGTAGGTGTTATGGGACTAAATGGACGTTTAGCTCGGTCACCTACTCTTTGACCTTAAATCTTTTACTGGTCGCTACTGTAAAATTACTATATGTTATGTTTGTGTATTTGTTTGCTTTTCTACAAAAACAATACATTTAGAGGCTGCCTTAGATTTGTCTACGACAACATTTTTAGCAGTATTTCACAGGTTCATTTCGCGACGCGGATGTCCCAAGACTGTGTTCTCGGACAACGGCACCAATTTCGTAGGTGCTTCTCTAGAATTTGAGCGTGAGTTCAAATCTGATGAGGATGAGGAAAGAGATGTCGAAGATGCGGTTTTGGTTCTCCTAATGGATATTGCTCCAAACAAATGCACTGGTACCGAAGCTGAAGCTACTAGTATCGAACCTGCCTCGCACCTAGTACTGCTGTTATTCAGCCTGAGGCAGTGATGCAGCCCATGGCCGTGATGCCCTCTGCGCCATCCACTCCTCGAGGGGAAATTGCACCGGGTGGTGCTGAAGGACACTCTGACGGCTAAGTACCAGTGGCGACGCCGAAATCAACTGCGGGCTCAACGGATTCCGGTAAGCGTCGTTGTAAGTAGGGGAGACTGGGGCACCTTCGGCATCGGGGCACCTTCGGCAATCGCGTTTTCAATATGAAGCTCTCACCGTACATCACTAGTTTCGATACATAGGTATCGAATATCGAAATAAATAACTGACACAAAGTTTGAAAGTTCTAGCTAATAAGCTTATTTAGATACATAGATTTTTGTATTTTTATAGATGTTTCTGTAATATTTCAATTCAATTTCGTAAGTATTTCGTGTATACAACTTTTAAAAATTTTAAGACAATATTATTGAAAAGTTGTTAACTACGATGTGTATTATTATAAAAATATTTAAAAATATAATGTTTTTACAAATCTGATCGAAAAAAATGAAAAAAACTATAAAAAGTACATTCGGGGTACATTCGGCATTTTAAAGTGGGGCACATTCGGCCATATACAGATTGTGCAATAGTATTTCCTTAAAATGTTTTTGAGTTTGTCTTTAAAACTAATCCTTTAATATGGCCCGAAAATGCATATATAAGATCAAACGTGCTTGTATTGACGAAAATGCGATAGAAAACCTCTATTTCTGATGGTGTGTGCGACCTTGAGATGTAAACGTCCGCCGCTAGAAAATAAAGCCCTATAATTCAAACATTGTGTGGCGTATTAAAACCAAATAGAGCCTTTAGAGGATCAGAATTTCAACCAGACTGATAGCGATGACTATTACCCGGCTATGACTATGGTGCCGAATGTGCCCCATCAAATGCCGAAGGTACCCCGGGTTGGGGCACATTCGGCGAATTTGACTTTTTTTACAAAACTGAAAAATTTTTTAACTAATACTATTTTTATATATCTTTTTGGAACTATTTTTGATAATTAAGAGTCAGAGGACAATAATCAGCCATAAAGTTGTTATATATGTTCAATAAGTACTGAGATATAGAGCTCTAAAAAAAAGTGCCGAAGGTGCCCCAGTCTCCCCTACTGTCACCCATGTGCAGGTAGTAGTCGAATCTGCCATTCGCTGGTCCAGTCGTTGCGACTAAATTCGCGCCAGACCGGTTTGCCAAATTTACATTGGTCTCGACCTTTGACACCACCCAACGATTTTCGGTTTCCGTTTGGGCTAAAAATCTAGCCCACCTTATGTCCCCAACACAATTTGCCTCCGAAACTCTAAAGGAGCACTACGGAGGTATGATGCTTGCGGATCCGCAATTTTCTAAATCGTCCGCGGGTGTAGAAATGTACCCGAAAGTGATGAAGTCGCAGACTTACACTCGCCCCGGATTTTCATGGGTCCAACCTACCATCTTTGGATGGGTCTTGTCGGGTCCATGCCCAATGTGATTTCTACTGGATCACTTTCGCCAAACAAGCTATCCCGTGCCTTAAAACTAATTTTTAAATTTAATGATTGTGCCGCTTACTCAATAAGTGCAATCCTGTAGAAAAATGAAAAAATTAATAAAAAAAATTGAAAAATTGAATTGAACAAAAGAAAAAAATGTAAAAAACAAAGTCGCACTGTCATTTTTTTAAGCGGCACTTTGCAACACCACCGCTTGCGTTTTTTGCTATTCTTCTTCTTGTTTCGCTTGGATTACATCCAACACCGAGATCTCTCAGCAAATAAAAAAGGCAACAATATTGTTTACGACAATATTCCATACAAATAATAATCTGTCATTTAATTTATGTCAAATTTCCGCACTCAAAAAATCACATAATATTTTCCTCGCAGCGGTAAACATTCATTTACTGATACCTCAATATATAAAGTAAAGTTTTGTTTTTGCAAAATAGGCAGGCTGAATGCCAGTTTGTTGTTATTATAAAAATATTTATTTATTAGTGGGGAATGTGTTATGTAATATTGTTATTGTTAAATATTAAATTATGTCAGTATGTATGGTATTTCAGTTTATCAATTGGTCGAACTTATTCCACTAATCATAAGTATGGATGGCGTAATTACTATTCCTATTTTGATCACATACGGTTACAAAAGGTGTAAGTAACACAACGTTCGATTACTCCAATCTTCGACTTTTTTATGTTTTTCTCAAAATTTGTGTGGGTAAAACTATTGCCACAACAAATTAAAACAACCCTAGGAAAAATTGGTGCAGGCGTGATTGCTATTTATTTTTTTGTGTGTTTGCACCGTAACTCAGGAACTACTGCATAGATGTTGACCAAACTTTATGTATATGCTATTTGGGGCGTGAGGAGTGTTTCCGTTCAATTTGTGTTGGTAAAACTATTGCCACAGCAATTAAAAACAACCCTAGGAAAAATTGGTGCAGGCGTGATTGCTATTTATTTTTTTGTGTGTGTGCACCGTAACTCAGGAACTACTGCATAAATTTTGACCAAACTTTATGTATATGCTCTTTGGGGCGTGAGGAGTATTTCCGTTCGTCAGACAGATGGCGCGCTATATAGTTTCTTTGCGTTTCGCCCGATTAAAGATTGGATGCTTAATCGACGTTAAGCTTTTCGACGCCAATTCATAAATAATCTGTTTATGCTTGGCTTATGTTTGGTGGAATAAGTTCAACCAATTGATAAACTGAAATACCACACATAGTGACAAAATTTTATATTGAACAATAATAATATTACTTAATACATTCCCCACTAATAAATAGTTGTTTTTATAAAAAACAACAAACTGGGATTCAGCCTGGCTATTTTGCAAAAACAAAATATTGCTTAATATTTTTTTGGGGTATCATCACATGAAGGTTTACCGTTGTGAGGAAAATATTATGTATATTTGTTATGCGGAAATTTCACACAAAAAATAAAGGGTAAATAGATTCTGAAATATATTTTTCATGATTTCGTTAATTTTTACAACACCTAAACGATGCAATTCTAAATCGGCAAAACAACGTTTGCCGGGTCTCCAAGTATATATTTCAAGGTTTTCGTGTATTTTTCTCAAAAATTTCCTTCATAAAAACCTTCCCACTTCACCACTTCAATTACAGCTAACAGAATGACATTTTTAGTCAAATGTGTCCCGCCGTTCTCAATTGATGGGTTGCTATACATTGTTTACATCATTTGTGTAATAATTTTTGTCGTTTGACTCCCACGCGCTTTTCACGAAAACAGGTTATGTATGGATTGGTGATGGAATACTTAACGTCGATTAAGCACCCAATCTCTAATCGTGCAAATCGCCAAGAAACGCAAAGAAACTATACATAAAGTTTGGTCAAAAATTGGTGGATTAGTTCTTGAGTTACGATACAAAAACACCAAAAAACTAATTATTGCGCCATCTGTCGGATGAACTTCAAACTACACAGAAACACTCCTCATAGAGTCTGTACATACAATTTGTCCGAAATCCGTGCAGTAGTTTTTGAGATATATATATATATATATATATATATATTAATAATAGTGCATACAAATTGAGTGGAAAATCTATATGTAGTTTTTGGGTACAATTTTGATAATGTCGTTTAATTTTCGTCATTTATCGAGAATTATTTTCTATTTTGTGGTTTTTAATCCATAGTTTTGGGAGTTTTTATATATTCTTTCGAAATATTTTGGTAATGGTCGGCATTTGTTGGATTTTATATGTCATTCGAACAATTTTGTTTTGTTTGTTTTTTTTTCTTTTTTTTTTGAACAATTTTTATCGGTTTTCACATATTATCCCAAATATTTGGATGGTTTTAGCTAAGTTTCTCATTGGAAATCGTGGCACATTCGTCGGAATTTTGAAAATTTCTTGTCATTTTTTCGAATTTTGTTCAAATATTGCAAATGTTGGTCGATTTTTAAATTTTATTTCAATTTTTGGTGTTTTCCCTAAAGAAGTAGGCGTTTCTTAGGAATAATTTGGATCGATTTGTTAATAATCGAATCAGATCGGCATTTTCTCTTTAATTCGAGTTCTTCGTTAAGAAAATCATTATATTTTGACATTTTCCGTAATCTCTTTGATTGTTCTTGGGCATTTAATACTCCACAATGTTTACTCCATTGGATAGTTTCATTAGAGTTTCTGACTCTTTTGTTATGTTCGTGGAATATATCCGGGCAATGAAACCCGAAGATATTGACATTTTTGCTTTGGAAGTCCTTTGGAACGCCGAACTAGGAGAAGTTTGGAAGTTGATCGGAAATTTGAGGTAGTATACCGAAAATATATGGATTGCTTATCTAACTTGAACTGTAAGCTGTCAGAATTAAAGGGCGAACAACAATTGTTGAACTCCTCTCGTAGTAGTTCAGTAGCTTCTATAACACAGTCTTGAAGATCCTAGTACACTCCAGACCTTTACTATTTGACTATTTGAGCGATATTGCGCGTCTTTGCCATTTAGTGCGCAAAATCAATGAAGAAGCTCGGAAATTGTATTGAAATTTCCTTATAAATATCGTAGTTTCGGTCTAGCGTGGAATGCGTTGAAAGACACGTATGATAATCCACGTTTACTTGTCCACAATCAAAAATAAAACTCTGTTTGTCAGCGATGTCTATCTATGATATCCCCACAAAAAATTGGGACCCATATTTAGTGTTCTTGTGTCTTCAACGGCTACCCAAAATCACTCAAACCTTAATCGAGAAAAGCTTTAGGGAAACAGCAGCAATTTCACTATGGAAATATTTAGATAGCTTCCTAACAGAGAGAATTAGAACTCTAAAGTGTCTGTATGGTATGAAAGGAAGTGAACAGGCATCCAAGTCGAATGTAAAACGAGTCCACACGCATTTGACTAATTTGGATACGTCAAAAGCATTCAAATCACCACAAAAACGGATTGTATTCTCTGTCCGCAACACGTCCATCAAGTGTTTGGATGCCCTCGGTTTAGAAAAAAGTCAATTTCTACTAGATTCTCGATCGTTAAACGTCACCGTCTATGTGTCAATTGTTTGTGAAAGGGGCACGAGGTTAAAACATGTCGAAGTAAGCATCGGTGTTCTCATTGTAGTAGTGATACATCCCCAAATAATCCAACTACTACGGTTTGTTCGGCAAACCGATCTTGATCATTAAGCGCCACCGCCTATGTGTCAATTGTTTGCGAAAGGGGCTCGAGGTTAAAACATGTCGAAGAAAGCATCGGTGTTCTCATTGTAGTAGAACACACCACATCTTACTGCGTCGTAGTGATACATCCCCAAATAATTCAACTACTACGGTTTGTTCGGCAAACCGGAGTCCCAGTAATTAGCAACTTCTGCACCTGTCAACCCTAGTGTCGCATGCACCACATCTGGTGTTTCTCGGAAGATATTTCACACTTCCCAAAATAAATCGGTATTACTGGGTACCGCTACAGTAAATATTCTCCATGATCGTGTTTCTTATCCTGCTAGGGCTTTAATACACCCCGCGTCAAAGTCTTCATTTTTGTCTGAGCGGCTTCAAACACGTTTGAAACTCCCTGTCTCTACAACTAATGTTAGTATTTCGGGAATGAATTGCGCAATACAAAAGGTAGGGCTAAATCAAATCGGTTGGAGCGATCCTCTTGTAGAATGGCTTAAATTCGTAGAGAGAGCTTGTATTTTCTGATGCCTCAGTAGTACATCCCTCAATGATAGGCGGAATTGCTTGTATTTTCTGATGCCTCAGTAAAGGCATACGCCGGGGTAGTAGATGTTCGAATTAAAGTCCAAGTTCAAAATGTGTTCGCGTATTTACTATCTAGTAAAACAAAAGTAGCTCATGTTATATCATTGTCACAACCTCGTTAGAAACTTTGCAGAGCAGTTTTATCCTCCAAACTTTTGAAGGTTATTAAAGAGATAGATGTAGAATTTCGTCAGGTTTATTGTTGGACGGATTCTACTATTGTTCTTTCATGGCCAATAGAGTTTGTAGAATCCATGATTTTGTTAATAATTCCCTTTGGTGGCATGGGCCGAAATGGCTCAGTCAAGATAAATTGAGTTATTCTATTCGAGATTTAACTCTACCGGAGACAGACATTGCAATGAGTTCGGTGCATTGTCATTTGTCTTTTATTATTTGACATTTGTAAATATCATGGATAAATATTCATCTTTTGTAAAAGGCTTTCGTGCAATTGCATATTTGTTATGGTGCATTCGTCGAACTTGTGGACAATACCGTTGTAATTATTGTTACCTCTATAAATGGAATTTGAGAAGGTTCGACTTCTACTAATAATCTTCACTCAGAATACCGTAACTTGGTCGAGCTTGTAAAATTACAAAGAGACATGTTTGTGTGCTCGTTTGTTTTTCGACTAAGGATATTCACTTGGAAGCAATATCTGTGAACTTTATGGTCGCATTATATCGAGTTATTGCTCCTCTTTGCATTTTTTGATAGAAGCTCCCTTAGTTGCTTCGCTTAATCCTCTTATTATTGGGCAACTGATTTTGCTCGAGAATCGGTTAACTATGTATGGTTTAAAATACAAAGGATTAGCCAAAAGTTATAAAATGGTCAAAAACTCATTAAAGTATCAAATTACAGTAAACAAATCGTCTGTCCGTCCGTGTATGTGTGAACACGTGCGCTTTTGTTTACAAATAGCGTGTGTGTGTGTGTGTGTGTGTGATCCTCCGTTCTGAGTATGGCAATTTATGTATGTGCGTTTGTGTGTGTGATCCTCCGTTCTGAGTATGGCAAAGTATGTGTTTGTGTGTGTGTGTGTGTCTCCGTTCGCAAACTGTGTTGATCGACGTGTGTGGGCGCGCTCTTGACCTTGAGTATGGCAATGTGTGTGCGTGTGTGTGTGTCCGTTCGGTTTAAGAATATTAGGGATGGCAAACTATGTGGGCATGCGCGGAGCTTACCGAAATGTTTACAAGGGGAAGGGGGAACAGATATGTGGAACAAAATATAGGGAATAACAACAGCATGGTTAGCGATAGAAATGGTCAGGGGCATGAAGAGACAGACGCAGTTATGTTTATTTGTTGAGTGTTGGGCATGCGTGGAAAGGGTGGCAAATATGTGGCAAGGGGAAAGGGGGGACAAATATGGGAACCAAACTATAAACAGCATAATGAATTTCGCAATCTTATGCAACTATGATTAGGAGTGAAAAGGGAAGAGGCAGGAACAAATATGTGTTTACGAAATGTTTGGATCCAAGAGGAAACGGGGGGAGAGGAATATGTACGCCCTAGCTTTGAGTTTGATGTTTATTTCTGATTATATTAATACCAATGTGTTTATGTTAAATCGAGCATCGTTGAGTGTTGGGCATGCGTGGAAAGGGAGGCAAATATGTGGCAAGGGGAAAGGGGGAACAGATATGTGGAACAAAATATAGGGAATAAAAACAACAACAGCATGGTTAGCGATATAAATGGTCAGGGGCATGAAGAGACAGACGCAGTTATGTTTATTTGTTGAGTGTTGGGCATGCGTGGAAAGGGTGGCAAATATGTGGCAAGGGGAAAGGGGGGACAAATATGGGAACCAAACTATAAACAGCATAATGAATTTCGCAATCTTATGCAACTATGATTAGGAGTGAAAAGGGAAGAGGCAGGAACAAATATGTGTTTACGAAATGTTTGGATCCAAGAGGAAACGGGGGAGAGGAATATGTACGCCCTAGCTTTGAGTTTGATGTTTATTTCTGATTATATTAATACCAATGTGTTTATGTTAAATCGAGCATCGTTGAGTGTTGGGCATGCGTGGAAAGGGAGGCAAATATGTGGCAAGGGGAAAGGGGGAACAGATATGTGGAACAAAATATAGGGAATAAAAACAACAACAGCATGGTTAGCGATATAAATGGTCAGCGGCATGAAGAGACAGACGCAGTTATGTTTATTTCTGATCATATCAATACCAATGTGTTTATGTTAAATCGAGCATTGTTGAGTGTTGGAATGCGCGGAGCTTACCGAAATGTTTACAAGGGAAGGGGGACAAATATGGGAAACAAACTATAGGGACTATTGAGAATATCAACAAACAACAACATACATGCATCAATTGTATCGGTAAAAATGGTCAGCGGTATTAGGAGACAGGCGCATGGATTTGTATGATTTTAAAGACTGATGGGCGCCAAAAATAAAGAGGCGAACACTTGTTGATAAGAACCATTGGACAGAAATATGATAAACAGCATAATGAATTTCGCAATCTTATGCAACTATGATTAGGAGTATAAAGGGGAAAGACAGGAACAAATATGTGTTTACGAAATGTTTGGATACAAGAGGAAAAGGGGGAGAGGAATATGGAGGACAGCTTCAATGATTTGTATGCAAGGAATATATTGATTGAGTGCGAACAGTGTTCCACAACTACATGAAAATATTATTTTTCTTAATCAAGTTCAATT
>NW_026885037.1:0-60976 GCF_032173495.1 Musca vetustissima | reverse complement strand
AAACAACAATGGAACGACTATCACCGTCAATTCGGAGTGTTATGGTCATATGATAACCGACTGGAGAATATGTGGTTTCAACCAAACGATGGCACATACCACACAACTCAAGTGAGTATTGCTTTGTTGCAAAAGACATTTCCTGGCCGAGTAATTTATCGTCATGGCGATGTCAACAGACCAACACCAGCATGCCATTTGACACCATTAGACTTTTTGAGAGGGGCTATACAAAAAATCTTGTTTATGCAGACAAACCAACATTTGTTAAATTATGACCGCCCACAATGTGCCAACAAGTGGTCGAAAATGACATCAAAAGAATCAATTAATGCAAGAGTTCGCGTGGACTTCATTCGATCAAAATCCGTCGCCTGTAAATAATTCTTTCGAATTACACCACACATATTTATCCTTATTTTGAAAATCCATACGTACATACATAAAGACATATGTCAAAGGCCGAGTGCATATGTCCGTCTGAATCTAAATCGACACAAATGTTCCTAATTGTTCTTAATTGCAAGAGTTTTGTTGGTTTATGATTACCATTCACTTTGTGTTGAACTCTTCAGAGGTAATATTGAAATGCCATCAACATTTAACATCAATGTGTGCTATTGTTTGCTACTCCTTTCTTTGACACAAAAAGGATTTACAGAGAAAAGCTTTAACTGACAAATGTAGTGAGATGTAAATAATAACAAAATAATGGCTTGAAAACATTTCTATTATGTGTTAAATCAATATCCCGAGAAAGGCAAAATAATAATAAAAAAAGAACGTCACTATAGAAACGTGCCATCGATTAATCTTAAATATTTCAATTTTGTAGTTGAATTTGTGGCATTAACGTGTAAACTGATTAGTATTTAAATGTTTACTTTTTGTTCATGGATATATGTATGTCGAAAATTTAGTATGAAATTTTCAATTGAATATCATCAGTTGGCGATTAGCAAAATATTTATCGTTCTGTAGGATTCGTGGAACAACAATTTAGGGTTGGCGAAATCCAATTTAATTGTCAGTAAATACAATTGTATTACACAAGTGTTTCGTTACTATAAACTATTTAAATAGAATTTTGGGTATTTATGTAAACAATCGTATTTGATGGGTTTTGTAAAGTGTGGTTATTCAATAAGCAAATTACGAATAATACAAAATTCAAATCCAGCATTGAGAATTCAATTAAACATTTTTTTACTTCTGGTGTGATGTTTTTTTTTTCTGGTGACCCTAATTGATATTCCGAATTGACCCAAAGGTCGTAAGATGGTATTAGGTACCAAAGGTTTCGATTAGTGCAAACCTTTTGGTACATGTACGACAAAATGTTAAAATTTTGAATACAAATTTTGGAAAATTTGGAATGTTTGTTTTGATTGGCTTTTATTTCACATTTGTAATCAGTGACCAAATCTCTACAAAACGTGTAGAAAAATTATTCGATTAATTTAATTTAAGAAAAAATAACCTCCGTTTTCCTATTGAATTTGAACTTTTTCTTGTAGAATCGTAATCAGGGTCCCCGAAAACCTTTATATGAGACATTTCTTTAAAATCTGATATCCAGTGACCAAATCTCTACAAAAGGTGGTGGAAATTCATTCAATAAATTTATTTTGAAAAAAAATAATAATCAATTTTCCTATTGAATTTGTACTTTTTTCATGTAGAATCGTAATCAGCGTCATCGAAACCCTTATATAAAACTCATAATGCCATTGCTCCAAATCGTCGTGATACCCTTCACCACTTTGGGCATATTATACATGTGTATCCTAAAAGACGTTGCCTTTTCGAAGGAGCATTGACATGAAATTGAACGAAATTATAAATGGAAGCTATGCTATATCTATATCTGAACCGATTTCAAGGAAAGTTTTCAGAGATTAATTTATATTAATTTCAGTACGTTGTGTCAATCGGCCTAGCTAGGGGTCTTTAGTGCACCATTAAAATCGGACGAAAATATATATAGAAGATGATTGTAAATCTGATCCGATTTTCACAAAACTTTGCACACATCATTCTAGATGTAATTCAGTACGCTGTACCCAAAATCGAAAGCTATAGGGGCCTTTGGTGCAGCATTTACATAAAATGTGACGAAAATATATATGGGTGCTATATCTAAATCTGAACTGATTTTCATGAAACTTTGCACACATTATTCTAGACTTAATTTAGAAAAGATTTGCAGCGACTATGGCGCAGCATTTACCTAAAATCGGGTGAAACTATACATGGGAGCTATATCTAAATCTGAACCGATTTGCACGAAACTTATCACACGTCATTCTACACTTAATTCAGTACGCTGTGCCAAAATTCGTACAAATCTAATGATTTTCAGGGACTTTGGTGCACCGTTTCCCTAAAATCGGGCGAAACTATATATGGGAGCTATATATAACTCTGAACCGATTTTCCCGAAATTTTTACACATCATTGTCGACTTAATTCAGTACGCTATGCCAAAATTCGTGCAAATCTAATAATTTTCAGGGACTTTGGTGCACCATTTACCAAAAATCGGACGAAAATATATATGGGAGCTATATCTAAATCTGAACAGATTTTCCCGAAATTTTACACACATCATTGTCGACTTAATTCAGTACGCTATGCCAAAATTCGTGCAAATCTAATAATTTTCAGGGACTTTGGTGCACCATTTACCAAAAATCGGACGAAAATATATATGGGAGCTATATCTAAATCTGAAGCGATTTTCCCGAAATTTTACACACATCATTGTCGACTTAATTCAGTACGCTATGCCAAAATTCGTGCAAATCTAATAATTTTCAGGGACTTTGGTGCACCATTTACCTAAAATCGGGCGAAACTATACATGGGAGCTATATCTAAATCTGAACCGATTTTCCCGAAATTTAACACTTATCTTTGTCGACTTAATTCAGTACGCTATGCCAAAATTCGTGCAAATCTAATGATTTTCAGGGACTTTGGTGCACCATTTACCTAAAATCGGCCGAAACTATATATGGAAGCTATATCTAAATCTGAACAGATTTTCCCGAAATTTTACACACATCATTGTCGACTTAATTCAGTACGCTATGCCAAAATTCGTGCAAATCTAATAATTTTCAGGGACTTTGGTGCACCATTTACCAAAAATCGGACGAAAATATATATGGGAGCTATATCTAAATCTGAACCGATTTTCTCCAATTTCAATAGGGTTCGTCCTTGGGCCAAACCAATGGGCTGTGCCAAATTTCATCCAATTCGGATCATAAATGCGACCTGTACTTTGCTCACAAAACTACATGGACGGACGGACAGACGGACATGCATAGATCGACTCAGAAAGTGATTCTATGCATATTCTCAAAAGGAACCATAGGTCTATTTCGATTATTTTTGCCTGTTACAAACATATGCACAAATACATAATACCCTGTACCACAGTGTGGTGAAGGGTATAATTAAAGCATTGAGGAACATGATTTTGAAAAATTTGGCATATAGTTCGGCTCATACCATGCAATTTTTTACGAATGATTAGGTGCAGTTGCGATGATTATCGCAAAAATTGCTAAATATTGTGAATGGACATTGCTCAGGAGCTGTTGTAAATCGTTAACGAAGACACCTTTGATACAGCACGACAAAGTGTTAAAACTTGCACGAAGGAACTTAACATTTTTCCAAACGGATGGTGGAGAAATCTTAAAATATTAACATCTATTATTTTATCTATTGAGAGAATGTTTAAAAATGTTAATTACAAACAAGTAAAAACGTCGTTAAGTTCAGCTAACCGAACTTTTTATACTCCCCCACCATGGGATGAACATTTAAAATACCAGTAATTGTTCCGGACGTTCATAAATGGCTGGCTATATTTTGGGTAGGAAGATTTGACACACAATGAGAATGAGAGCCGTTTCTTTTTCGAAATGTATTTTTTTACGTTAATAGCTAAACTAGCTGTCGGACGAATCCGACAGTTTAACATAATAAGGAAAGTATACTGAATTTATTGAAATGCATACGGGGTTTTAATGACAAGAAACGTGTACAATTGAGAATATACCATTGTATCGTTAAAATATCGGCTTCTCGCCTTTGAGGAACCCAGCTATTATCTTATAAGCAACATATTGCGAGGATGAAAAATCGCATCTTGTGTTAATTGGAGTCCGGTTCAAAAAATTAATGACGAAAAGGACACACAAGGAATCGAGTTAGAAGAACGAAATGTTCTACAAAAAATTCTCATTCGATTTTACTGAATAAGTGTAATCTCAAAAAATACATACAATAGCTACAAATGAATATATAAAGCTATCTCCTCAAGTTAATAGCGACACAAGCAAAAAAAATTATCACGACATATCTCCGAACTTTGACCTATGGGGATTTTTTTCCTTCTATACTCACCAAGGTCGTTTAGAATTTTTCATCCCTCCGGACCATGACCTCGATTTTGTGGCACCATGTTATGACCGTACGACCTTGTAGGAAGAATTCACGATGCTGCACATTTGATCGGACTTGACGTGCTTTTTTGCAGCCTTGGTTCTTCTGGACGTTTTCACTGGGGTGGATGGGCCTTTTCCCATGTCATAAGTATATATGGGCAATATTGCCAATTTTTTAATATTCCATTTTCAAAAAATTGTTTTCGTGGTACATCAATTATTTTTGGTACACATATAGAGAAAAATATCCTGACTCCGAAAGATTTTATTTCATCCGAAACGCGTTTACTCATATCATTCAATCAGATCTAAAAAGTTGGCCCCAAAAATAGGGTTTTTAGAAATTTGATCGCACAAAATTTGGATGAGTATACTCTGAAGCTTTGCACAAAATATACATCAAATTGCTCAGATTCGCGATTACAATAATCTTATAAACGATTTTTAGAAATTCCTGTTTGCATATTAAAGCAAGAAGTAAAATTCAAAAAACACTCAAGATCGAGCTTCAAATTGTTAGCACCATTTAAATGTAGAAGTTTTGAAAAATGATACATAAAAGACGTAGTCCCCATTTTGTAGGCTTCTAGTTTTATATTGACACGAAGACCATAAAATGAGTGGCTTAGTCACAAATCGATAGAGAACATAAAAAACTGTTTCGCCTCAAAGTAGACAAGGCTTCCCCCCAAATAAAGTTTGGAGGTTAATATCATGCAACGACATATCAATTAACCAAAAACTATTCAATTTTATTCATATACAGGGTAAGATAAAAAAACTGCAACAAAGTCGTACGCCATAATTTTAAAAATTTTTTTTTTCATTTTATTGAAGGAAAGTAAAAATGTCGGAAATAGCATCATCTTTTAGAATAAGTTTAGATTTGTTCGAATTGGTCACCTTTGGCCCGAATTATGGCATTCAAAAGACCAATGAAACCTTCACACGCTGACCGAATGCTTCTCTGCGGTATTTTGGTCCTTTAATACGCCCTCCAGAATATATTCGCGATAATATTCGGCATTTATTCTGATGCCACGGTCGAGCGACCATCGGCTGTTATGGCGGCCCACACCATCGCCATGATCGGCGCTTGAGTGCCGCTCTGGTGGCCAACCCATCGTGCACATTTTCAGCTGACCTCATTGGCAAGTAAACAGGATCATTTTGTTTGTTTACAAACTGCTGGACAACGAATGTTTTCTCATCGGAGAAAACCAAATTCGGCAGTTCACCACATTCGGCCAAGCGAAGCAACTCTTTAGCTCTTTTGAGTCAATTTTCTTTCTCTTGCGGTATAAGTTCTTGAATTTTGTGGAATTTCAAATGGCTTTACCCCGAGCATCTTTTTCATTATTTGCCAAATGGAATATTGCGATATGTTTAGCTCAAGAGGCATTTTTCGGGCACTGCGACGCGGGTTTCGATCAAGGCGTTCAATTCTTCACTTTTCGAACCGTTTCTGCTTTTTCCTGCCGTCCACTTTCTTCGGCCTACAGTCGGCACAACAGATTTATTTATTTCATTTAAGGGAACCCCCCCCCCCCCTCCCCCCCATTCGCGATTTTAATTTTTCAATATTTTCAATGGGCTGGTAAATCAATACCAATGCTTGTTAAGGTTTGTAACTTTGCACATATATATTTGAAGATTTAAAAGAGAAGAAAAATAATTTACAAAAATTTTTTTTTTATTTTTGTTGTTTTTTTTTTATTTGTAATTAAAGAGAAGTCCATATTTTTGATGGCGGGCATGATAACTCTTCACTGGAACATCGGAAGCCGAAAACGGTGTTAAAAAGAGTACATCTCTGGCTCTCGTATGAACTACGATTATTGACTTCGCTCTAAAATTAATAAAATGGAGGACCTTTGAAAAAAAAAATTTTTGGAAATTCGCCGATTTTTGACCAAAAACCAAGCTAAAAAATAAGGAAGATCTTCACCGATTGGCTTTATGCTAGTTCATACGATAGCTATACACTCACAGAGAAACGTGTAAAAATTTGGAATCGATTGGGTTATTAGTTTTTGAGTTATCGTGCCCGCCATTCGCAAAAGAGAAAAACGCGCTTAAAGTTTGAGAAGCCCTTTAACTGTCACTTGATGTTGACACAATAAATCGGCTATATCTTCAAGAGTTCTTGAGATTTTCACTTGAAATATTGTAGGGACATTCTTGAATTAGAGTAGATTCGTATTAAATCAAAAAAAAAAAATGTTACCCCAAAAAAAAAGGGGGGGGGTACCCTTAAATACTGGAGTGCTCTAACGATAGCCACTGACCACTTTCCAGCTATATATAAATAAATCACGCTATCACGCTAGCACGAATAATTTTTTTTCTGAAAAATTCTGACCAAAATGCTTTTGTGCGCTTGTAAACAATATAATGAGATGTCACTGGAATAATTTTAACAGCTGTCGGACGAGTGGTTTAGAAATGACAACAGTCTGAAGTTAGTTGCAGTTTTTTTCATCTCACCCTGTACTTAATTAATTTCCGAGTTCTAAAGGGAATGAACCTCAGCTGTATTAAAACAATGACAATGTTGCCCATATATGTTTCTTAGAAACTAGTTAGCAGCAAGATCATTCATATTTTAACGCCTTTTGCGTTCGTTATTATATATCTTTTATTCAAACACCATTTCAATGTACCTGTCAAACATTAGTAGTTAATTGTTTGGCTTACTTCATATACGGCATTTAGCAAATTAATTTAACAAATTATTAATTGTTGTTTCTGGTCGCATTGTCTTCTGACATTTGATGTTTAATTAAACGAATTTCATTCATAGATACATTAAAGACATACAATGTCGCCTTAGTGCGGTATTAAAATAATTCTCAAACAGACGAGAAACACCATGAGAGTAAACTCCCTGTCGTCAAATGAGTAGCTAACTACAAAAAAAACCAATTTAAAGTTAGCTGATATAGACTGGCTACAAAGCCACTACTACGCAATGCAAAAAAAAATGTATGAAAATATCGGCGATCGGCCACCAACGCCGTTCAATTTAAACGGCGTAAATTTTAATGTACGCCTTGGAAGTGTAATTTTGTAAACAACAAATCCCGCATTTAATTTGTCGATTGAAAGTCGTTTGTTTGTTTGTGAATAAAGTATTGTGATTTTATCTAAAGTTTTACAGTGAGTTTTTAATTAAATGTAATAAATAATGTGGTTAAATGTAATGTGGTTTGAACACACAATTTTTTTAATACAGAAGAAAAAAATGAATTATGAGAAGTGCGAGTAAACGACATTTGAGGCGGAAAATAATCGTAACGACTATGTAAGTTTCCTAATAACATTTCTGATTTTGTTTATGTATCCATTAAATGATTTCTTTTTACTCCACAGATAAATACAATGAAAACAATATTGGGGAGACGTTTGCCCTCACAGGGATAATGGCAAATAATTTGCGCACGGACATCAATTTAGAGGGGATTCATGGAAAAGCGTTTGAATGACTTTCCTTATGTTCTAACAGATAAATCCTCATTTGAATATATATATATATATATATATATGATTTAAATCTAAAATCATATACATGTTCATATATTTTTATCATTTAAACAGATGCCTGCCGATCCCTTGTTGCAAGAAGCGTTGCATCCACTCTAAGTGCATCCAAAACAAAATAGCTAAAACTAATAATTAATTTAATATTTTTAACCATTTTTTTATTTAAAATACAAATGTGCAAACTATTTTTTTCCATTCCTAAGATTTTTAAAACCAAAAACTAATATTAATTTATTTTTATTTTTATTATTAAACCGCAAATGTTTAAATAATTTATAAAAATCTTTGTGATAAATGATGTGATCCTTGTTATGTTTTTATATTAATAAATTGTTGTTTTATAATAATGTAAATTTTTAAACCTCGTTTTATTTCAGCAAGATACAAATAGTGGCTTTTCACCTAACGTGCAAAAAACTAACTTTTCTCTGACTACAATTTGACTTACAAATAGTTAGTTTAAAAAAAATTAACTGAAAGCGTATTTAAACAAGTATATATATAGCTAACTGCAAAAAGTTAAATATAAGTTAACTGCTGGATAACTGACTATAAAGTTAACTGAAAGTAGTGCAAATTCGGACAATTGACTACTTCGTAGGACATCACAATGTTAAAATAGTCAGTTGGTTACAGGTAAAAAAGTCGATTTATCAACCACTACTAATTGAAAAAAAGTTAGTTTTCAATTAGTTTAAAGTTAGTTGAATGTACGACAGGGCTACTATAGCATGCGTTGCTAAAATGAGCAGCTTTCATCTATGTGTTTGTGGGTGTGTGTTTGTGTTGACTGTATTCTTGGAAAGTAGCTTCCAATTGAGTAGTAGCTTCATCTAAATTAATGTTTATGTCGAGGAACATTTTTTGTTGGAAATAGACAACATATGTAAATAATATTGATTAATAACACACACACTCTCTCTCACCCCTTTCTCTGTCTTAAAAATATGTTCTAATACCGATTAGGTACAGTGGTAGGTATTTTGGAAAATTTGGTTTGATAACAATTTTGTTAGCATTGAAAAAAATGATTTTATGAATCCAAGAATGGATACGCTAGTCTTAATCTGAAATATGTAATGATAAAAGTTACGATATAGAAATATTTCTCGTAAATTAATATTTATATTTTGGCGAGAAATGCCCTGCTGTTTTGTGAAGGCCATAGATGAGTAATACTTCAGTAAGATGGAATTCGAAGTAAAATTCAAAAATGCGACAAATTGCATATCCCCCACTGTGCCCCCAAAAAGACGCAATAATCTTAATATGAACCACCAAAAGCCTGCATACGATATCAATCATGTAATCGTAGCAGTGACAACAAATAGAAAAATTACCCGAGTAAGTTCAAATTTCTTTGGAAAAAAAACTGAATCACTTAATATGAAGACATTCAACATACTTTTAGGCTTATCGAAAAAAAATTAACAAAGAAAACATAAGGCAAATTATTATCATAGCAATCTTTCCTAATGAAACAAATTTATTAGAATCGAAGAAAATGAAAAAAAAAATGAAAAAAATAAATAAAGACTTAATAAGTCAAAGTGAAGTTCATTAAAAAGTTTTGTTTCGCTTTGATGAACAATAGGAGGAAAAAGCGGCAAAAGGCAATTGTGTTCACAAAGTAGATGTTTAAGGTCACGAGTCGGTAGAATTATGCGGCAATTTGTGTACTTTTCTTGATGGTAAAGATTAAAATATATATTGGTATATACATGTATGTATTAAAATTGTCGAAACAAATTGTCTCAAGAACCAATCAAAAGAAAAAAACGTTAAGTTTTTTTCATAGACCTCATAATAGGCATACACAATAAAAAAAATGTTTAATGAATATTTTTATAATTTAATTCGTACTTAATTGTTTCCTTATTGTAGATGTAAAAAATTCTTATAATCATTAGAAATGCATTAGTTTTTTGAAAAAATGTAAACATTTCATTAATATCACAGTTATTTTCCTATTTCGCTCAAGTTTATCACTCTTTGCGTTCAGTTTTCCTGCCACCTTCTCTCTGTCTTTTTTGACAAAAGCATGAATATTATCGCGAAAATATTCTGGAGAGTGTATTAAAGCCTTGGGCACGCAAACATTTTGATAGCAGTCCTTGGACTTGGACTTTCGCCGGGAATGGGCCACCGCAGAGCAATATTTGGGCAGCGTGGCCGTTTGAAGGCCATAATTCGTGCCAAAGGTGACCAATTCGAACAAATCTTAACTTATCCTAAAATTTGATGCTATTTCCGACTTTTTTTTTACTTTCATTCAATAAAATTCAATAAAAAAATGTAAAAATGATGGCGTTTGACTTTGTTGCAGTTTTTTTTATTTCAGCCTTTATATACCTTTATTTGCAATAATGTTTCCAGTTCCACTTTTTTCTTCTGTGTTTCTAATCCTCGAAACATTTTTGAAATGTGCTTTTTGGTATAGCACATATTACGATCCGTCTTTAGTTTTGTGAAGAGGAACAAATCAGTGGGGGCCAAGAGTGGAGCGTACATTTTGTGAGGCATAATAAAGGTTTTGCTTTTGGTCAAAAATCTATGATTGATTTTCTACAATTTTGTGCGTTTCGGACAATAGCGCATAGCTTCAATGTAATATTCCCTATTGAACGCACGACTTTGTAGTCGAAGAAAACAATGACCGAAACCTTTATATTTGATCGAACTTGTTTTTTGGATGTATTATTGGAATAATTGGGATTTGATTTTAATTATATACCCATAGGACAGAGATCCAATTTTTTGCCGCAATTAGAGCATTGATTTTATGCAAAAAATACTGTTACATTTCAGGCTTTCGAGAAATTATTAGTTTGGGGAAAAATAAATCTATTAGGCCGGTCGTCGAAAATGTCGATAAAATCGGAGAAACGATTGAAGTTGACCGGCATGTTAGCACTCGTAACATCGCCCAGGAGCTAAAAACCGACCATTAAACTGTTTTAAACCATTTACACATAGCTGGATGCAAAAAGAAGCTCGATGTTTGGGTGCCACACCAATAAACAGAAAAAATAGGATGAATCAAATTTCCATCTGCGAGGCCCTGGCCAAACGGAATGAGATAGACTCATTTCTTAAACAGATGGTGACTGGAGATTAGATATAAATCACATACGGTAACCCGGTGCGAAAACGGTCGTGGTCAAAGAGCGGTGAAGCACCTCAAACGGTGGCCAACCAGGAAGGTTCTGCTATGCATTTGGTGGGAAGGGGATTATTTATTATGATCTCTACTGTCAACAACTGGACCGTTGAAAATAGCAATTGACCAGTTGACGGTCAGAATTGGCCAACAGGAGAGGACACCGTAGGCCACACACATCTACAGTGATGGTGTGAGATGTTGTATTGGCGGTTCAATATAGTAAATACCCACAAATGTGTAGTTAACCCACTGTCCATCATTTGTTTATGCCAAAAAGTTTTTTTTAATTTATTATTGCATTTTTAATATTGTTTAATGTGTGGTGTTATGTAATATTATACAATTATTATTGTATTAATTTACGTTTAAATATAGCCATTACATAGGTATCACAATATTTTACTACAAATGTAATATTTTTACGGATTTAATATTTTACACACATAATAAATAGTTGCATTTGGAGATAATTGTTATTACTTACTATTGGTAATTGTTATTACTTACTATTGGTAGTATTGTTATTGAATAATTACATAACAATATACATTTGTATGTAATTAACACATATTTCTGCATAATATTGTAAATGAAATAGTAAGCATGTGTATGGTGCCAATAGCAGGGATTATGTTCCTTTTTGAAGTCTCAAATTGAATCACAAAAATTATTTAAAAAAAAAATTATTGAGAAATATTTTGGCATTTTGGTAGCTAAAATATCTTTAGCCCAGAGCGACTGAAATAATTGGAATTACGTTACACACTATGCAATTACAATTCCAAAAATGTGCTTTGTAATTGAGAAATTTTGGGTTTGTTAAGGGGACCCCCCCCCATTCTAGGGGTCAAAATTTTTGTTGACTTAATTCCAATCTACACTAATTCAAGAATGTCTCTGCAAAATTGCAAGTAAAAATCTCAAGAACTCTTGAAGATATAGCCGATTTATTGTGTCAGCATCAAGTGACGGCTGAAGAGCTTCTCAAACTTTAAACGCGTTTTTCTCTAAACAATTTTTTGCGAATGGCGGGCACGATAACTCAAAAACTAATAACCCAATCGATTTCAAATTTTTACACGTTTCTCTGTGAGTGTACAGCTATCGTATGAACTAGGATAAAGCCAATCGGTGAAGATCTTCCTTATTTTTTAACTTGGTATTTGGTAAAAAATCGGCGATTTTCCAAAAATATTTTTTCAAAGGTCCGCCATTTTGTTAATTTTAGAGCGAGGTCAATAATCCTAGTTCATACGAGAGCCAGACATGTACTCTTTCTAACACCGTTGGAATTTTCGGATTCCGATGTTGCAGTGACTTTTCTTTGATCACAAAAAACAACAACAAAACAACAACAAAAATTTTTTGTAAATTATTTTTCTTCCTTTTTAAATCTTCAAATATATATGTGCAAAGTTACAAACCTTAACAAGCATTGGTATTCATTTACCAGCCCATTTAAAATCTTAAAAATAAAAAATCGAGAATGGGGGGGTTCCCTTAATTAAATACCAGCAACAATACAAACAAGTGGTTTATGTTAATAGACTACTGACAACTTTATTTTGAACATCTGTCAACAAACAATTTAAAAAAAAATTTTTTCTGCGGAAAATGTACTAAATATGAGCAGGGTTTAAAATGCTAACGCCAAAATAGCAAAAACACAGAAAATTGCCGCACTGCTAACTAAATTCATCCTCAAAATATGCAGCACAGCCAAGCACAACTGCAACAAATAGCAATACATTGCGAATAATTTTAGCAAGCAAAACTAAAGCTTCTTGATTTTGTCAGCAGCTACAAAATAGCAATGAACAACTACAACATAATTGTCAACGCGACTAACAACCAAAGCTTTCAATGAAGACTAAGCACCTTGACTGTGGCTGCTTAGCAAGATTTTTAGCAAACAAAACCCGAGCATTTTTCGAGTTCAGTGTTGTCCATTGAAATTTTATTAATTATATGAGAGAATTAAAAATCGAGATTATGATAATTTCATTTTTTCGAACAAATACAATTAGTAATACTTGCTAAAGAGTTTAATTTAATATATTATTCAGTTTTTAGTACTATTATTGACAGTTTTTAATTGCGATTTGACAAGTTTAAATTAAATAAAAACGCACAAAATGAAATGCCTTTTTTCTAATTTCTGCGTTGGCAACACACAAACATAAAAACAACCCTCGGCTGATTATTCGTCGACAGCGAAATATGAATATGTAGTCGTACTGCCGATTAGTCATAACAAAAAAAGCTCGCATGTGCAATACGTGCTTAGCACGGATGCTACGAACTAAAAAAGCTAGTCGTTTGCTGATTTAGTCGTAATGTCAATATTTTTTAGCAGTAGCTCTGTAAGACTAATGCTAATATTTTTTGATGCTGCATTTTAAACCCTGAATATGAGTGATATTAAACATTATTTTCAAATGCGGATAATGTCTGTACAAATAGATTACGATCAAACGAAAAACTCAAGTTAATTTTAAAGTTTCATTGAAACACGACGCAAATCAATAACAAAAACTCTGGCGAATTGTATGTAGTTATCGTGATTTTTTTTTTTTTTAATGTGTGCGATGGCGATTCATATTTTTCGATTCTTCTGTGTAAATTCACTTTAGACTGTGTTACACCCCCTCACATTTGCATTATTTCCACATTATATTTAATGCGACCAGGCGGTTATTTTCTTATCATTTACAATAGGATAAGAGGCATGAAGTTTTCAATTCCACTCGAAATTATACTGCAGTGAATGTTGGAAATTTGTTAGTATGATGTTGGTATAAAAAAAAAAACCTGCCGGATTATTATATAACAGGCTTGTCTACACTAATACATGCAAATGTTTGTTATTGTATTTGTATCAAATACACAATTTTCAAATTTATGTTTCTCTCTTATTAAATTGTGAGACAAATTGTAAAAACTTGTATTTCAAATTTTAAGACAGAAAAATATTTTGTATTCAATGCAAATATGCTTGGTAATTATATATGTTCTTATATAAAGATAGCTTGTTTCGCCAACCCCCATTGTATTGGTCACATATTTCGACTTTTTCTGAACTAATTTTTGCCAAAAATGTCCTAATTTTTTCGTTCAGTGTATGAAAGCAGAAAGGAATGAATGACAATTTTGAAAATATTTTTTTATTTTCAAATGTTTTTATTTTTTTTATCATTGTGTGTGTGAGAGTTTTGACACTCGCCGACAGCCCATGGGACCTATTTTGGGCACTGCTGTTATATAATGAATATGTAAAGTGGAGCAATTCAATTTTATTCAAAGAGATTTTGTAATCATTAAAAAAGTGTACGAATGTTGGCAAATTTTTCCCTGCAACCCTTGCAAAATGAATGACACCCCAATATAAACGTTTTAGGTTTGATTTATTATTTATTGTAATCAGTGTTGCCAATTTAGCACTTTTAGTGCTAGATTTAGCACTTATTAAACTCGCTTAGCACCAAAAAATTGACCTAGCACTTTTTTAGCGTTTTTAATTTCATCCTGGATTTTTTCAAAATTTTTAGTATCACTCACTCGTTTTTCGATTTTACATTGACACATTGAAGTTGTCGAATGTTTCACATGCTGGATTTGATTTTCCAATTTTTTCCAGTGAGCGGAGCCATATTGTCGGGCGTGGCTATCTATATGCTACCCTACGCCACTACCGCAAGACATAAATTATCTGCGAAATTATTTGCCGCATCGGTGAAAACTTCTGCGGAATATTCACCTCCTGGTGTTATAATAATACTATAATATCAGAATATAACAAGTAAAAACCGATACTCCATCATAAGAATGACAACCAAAATATCTAAAATTAATTGGGGTTCCTAGGAAAAACTCATGATAGGACGTTGAACATACTGAAAAATTCGTGAGAAAAAGATATTGAAATTCTGAAAACATCTAATAGTGGAGCTACCGTTATATGGGGCTGTAATAAAATAGAGATCAATATTGATATTTTTTTGAAGTGAGATTAAAAGCTAATGAGAATACAAAATACCAAATTACAGCCAATTCGTTTGAAAAGTCTGTCCAAAATTTTCAAAATATCAACTTGAGTCAATATTAATAATTTTTAGTGCGCTGATGTGGTGAGAACCCGAAATACAAAATTAGAGCCAATTTGATTGGGAAACGTGTCAAAGATTCCCATATCGGGAGGTACCATATTAAGTCAATTACAGCCAATTCGGCGGGAAAACGTGCCCAAAATTCCTAGAATGGTACCCTGAAATTTGGGCCAATATTAATTATTTTTGGTGAGGATATGTGTCATTCAATGAGAATCCAAAATACATATCAAATTACATCCAGGTCGATTGGAAAATGTTTCCAAAATACCGAATATGGGGGGGTGGTGGTTACAGTCATATGGAGGCTAGGCCAATACTTGGACCTATATTTGACATTTGCAATACCAAACATCCTAGGAGTACTAGCAATATCTGTGCAAAATTTCGGAGCATTAACTTAAATACTGCGATCTCTATTCTGACAGAGAGAAATGCGTAAATCGGCATAGAATTTTATTCTGATCAAGAATATATAGACTTTGTCGTGTCTCCGGTGAATATTTCGAGGTGTTGCAAACGGAATGACAAATTTAAAATAGGCTCCACCTTATGGTAGTATGGTAATGGTAATACTAAACACTATTAGAATAGGTAGACCCCTGTAAACACTTATAATACCATTACAACATAGCTGTTGATTTATATTTCCTTATTCGTAGTTAAGTATATAAATAATTTTCTAAAAAATATATATCTCATTATAAACGATAATACAATTTCCTTATATACATTTTTAGCACTTTTTTTTTGCACTTTTCTAAAATTTTTAGCATTTTTTCTCAATCATGTTTTGGCAACACTGATTGTAATACATTATTAATATAAGCTAGTAAAGAAAGTAGTAAAGTCGGTAAAGTAAAGTAAAGTAAAGTTGACTATATCCAACAGATTCATAGAAGTCGAATTTTTGAAGGATCATTAACATGAAATTGAATGAACTAAAATATGTGATCTTTATCTAAATGTGAACCGACTTAGATCAATTCATAAACATGTTATTCAGCAACTCATACTAAATTATTCATTTCGACCAATATAGAGTCGTTTGTTTACAATAGGACAAAATAATGTAAATCGATTTTTAATGCAAATAGGACATCCTATAGGACGAAACTATATATGGGAGCTATATCTAAATCTGAACCGATTTTTCCCAATTTCAATACGGTTCGTCCATTATTAAAATAAGTGCGCTGTGCCATATTTCATCCAATTCAGGTCGTAAATGCGACCTGTACTTTGTTTACAATTTAACATGGACAGACAGACGGCCGGACATGCATAAATCGACTCACGAAATTATTCAATGCATATTTTCAAAAGGAACCATGCGTCTATTTCGTTTCCTTTTGCCTGTTACATACATATGCACAAAGACATAATACCCTGTACCACAGTGTGGTGAATGATATACAAATTAAAAAAAATATATATACAATATTTTATGAAAACAATTAAAGAAACTCAATTCGTTACCCTTTGCACTTATAAGAAAAAAAATCGAAATAATAATCGATTTTTAATATTTTGTATTTTGAATTTATTTAATACTTTGAATGTGCTTTGACATACTCTCTAGATTTTTTTAAGATTCCACCTAGGATTTTGTTGTATCCCTCTTGTGTTTTTTTGCCAGAGTTCATATGCGTTCGTTGCTGCTCTTCCATAAATGACAGTCTTCTAGGATTAAGATGCGGGTTTTGCTGTCGGGATTATGTAGTTGAAATTGTAACTCCTCCTAGGGATATGCAATTTTCTCTACGAGTTTTACAAAATTGGTTAAAGAATATTGAGATAATCATTCTCCAACACTATACCTTCTATCATAAAGTTCCACCATATAAAACACCCCTAAACCATCAAACTTTTTTTTTTTTTCGAAGGATAAAGGATTTATTTTGATTCATATATAACAATTAATAAAGGTCAGGTCTCATTTTTCTACATCTAACATTAGTGTCTGTAATGTGAATAATAAGCATTCTGGAAGACAATTTACTATGTGGGTTCATGTTTTGACAAAGCCATTTTTAATGCTGACTTCATGCTAGTCGAAATTTTGCTGGAACATGGTGCAAAGTTTAGTGGAAAATCGCATGTTGGTATCCAGGTCGTATATATATATATAGATTTAGTAAAAAATAATACAATCAATGTCAACTTAAAGTAACATGGCAGACAAGCGTGAGGACATGTGCATGTATTTAGTTCCAAGATACTTGAGATGAAAAAAATTTAATTTCGACCACCATCTGTTTCCAACATGAGGGTAATAAAAATACATGCTTTCGAGTAATAAACTTCAACTTCATTGACGAGATTTGTTGCTTTAATTAAAAATGACTTATTTTGTAATAAAATATTGAGCAATAACATTTGAAATATTTTTACTTAATATGTCCTCTCAAAAGAAAACTTCAATAATTTATGTTGAAATAATATTGTGGTGTTTATTGGTTTTGTAGCATTCTGCATAATACTGTGAATATCAGCTATTTGTTTTCCTTTTTTATTGCAGCTGGTCTAACGAAATGTTTATATTGAACATGCGTATGTACACACACACACGTATATATTTGATATGATAGCATAAATTAACTCACTCTAGCCAGATGCGGGGCATCATTGTCAAGTATAACAATATTATCAACATTCAAACTATGTGTGGCGTATACGTTACGACAAGTGTTATACGCACCATCAGCCTTGTGAATATTCTAATTTTTCAACATACTGGCGAATTATTTCCCCACTCATGAAATGGGAACAAATATTATTATTGATAAGGGTTGTTAGTAAAAAAAAAATCATGACAATGAAAAATAAATTTAATATTTGTTTATGCGGACTAATATGACTATATACTTCGCCATAAGATGAAGTATATATCCATCTTTCATTCCTTATTAAAATCCAAGTAGAGATGCTCCTGGGTAAAATTTTCAAGCTAATTGGCTGTAATTTATCTTTCTAGATTATTAGGAGTGAAAAACAACTATGCATACATGGCCTCCATTTATCTACTAATAGTCTCTTAAAGAACTTAACCAAGGAGAAATTGGTTCTAAGGGGAGAGAATTCAAACATACCATGCAGAAAGGCTGGAACGATGTTAAAAAAATAGTCTCGACAAGACGAGGTTTCATCCCAGACATTAATAGCCATAGGCTCTACATGATGTTTCGATGATATCTAATATATACAATAGCTTAGTGTTAAGTGAGGGAGTGAGTGACTGACAGATCATCGCCCAGACGAAACGGCTAAAGCTAGAAGCTTGAAATTTTGAGTGTGGGTTGTTCTTGGAGTGTAGGCGTGAGATAAGGCTGGGTTTTTTGGAAATTCGAACTAGAAGGGTACGAAAAGTACTAAAATGCACCAAATATGGTAACCATTGTATTAGGCGAACGGGAAGAGCTAGAATTCTGAAATTTGAAAAGTGGGCCACTGATGGAATGTTAGAAAGGCGTAAAAAAGGTTTTTGGAAATTCGACCTATAAGTGTACGAAAAGAGTACTAAACTTTACTAAATTTAGTTCTAATTGTATATATATTGGACATATATAGCTAGAATCTTGAAATTTTACATGTAATGCAGTTTGGGAAGTGGTGTTGATGTATGGAAATGTTTAAGAAATTCGTACTTATATGTATAAATAGTACAAAATGGTACTAAATTTGGTACTATTTGCATTTAGTTGAGGGTATAGACATGGAATACTGAAAATATGAATAAGGACTACTATTGGAGTACAAGAATCAGGTAGCTTTAAAAAATCGTACTTATGTTCACGAAAAGTACCAAATGGTACTAAATTTGGTGCAAGTTAGATTTAGGTGAACAGATAGAACTGGAGTTTTCAAATTGGGAATTAAAATGAATGTTGGAGTGTCGGATTGAGGTTTACGAGAAGTTTACGAAATTCGTACTTATTTGTACGAAAAGTACTAACTTTAGTACAATTTGGATTTTACTGGAATGAATAGAGCTGAAAACCAGAAATTTGGAATTAAGGTTACTATTGAAGATTGAGTTATAGGGACATATTTAGAAGTTCGTATTTATGTGTAGGAAAATTACTAAACGGCACTAGATTTGGCACAATTTGGATTTGGGTATTAAATTTGGCACAATTTAGATTTGGGTGAACGGATAGAGATGGAAAACTTAAATTTGGAATGAAAATGACAGGGTCATTGTATTATTGGAATACTCATACGATATACGAGAAGCACTAAACAGTACTAAATATGGTACTAAGCTTAGTACAATTACAAATACAAAATTTGGTACAATATGGACTTTGGTGAACGGGTAGAACTTGAATCTTGAGAATTGTAACTTATGTTACTGTGGGAGTTTAGGAAAAGTTCAGAATGGTGCCACATCTGGTACAATTTAGTGAACAGACAGAGCTTGAATTCTTAAATTTGGACTTATGATTACTATTTGAAAGCAGGTTTGGAATATTGAGGTAGGTACCAAATCTGGTATAATTTGGGTTTTAATTAAATCGTCACTAAATTTTAATTTTTATATGGAATTCATAAATATTAAAACTAAGAAAAGAAAAATATTATTTAAAAATATTGAAAGTAGTGGAAAAAAATTTGCACATATCTGAGAACAAGTAGCTATTTCTCGGAATCTAAAAGAAAAGCATTCATTGTTTTTTACTACGTTTTTCAACTAAAATGGCGTACTTTTTTATCGATTTGCCAGCTGGTTGAAAATCATAAAAATTGTTAAATTTAAAATGCGTGGTCCCTTTGCGGATATGTAGAGGAGTATACCAACCTCTTTTCTTACTTTTATGGTTCAAAAATATCAAAATAATAAAATGTGATATTTTTCGTTACTTAAATGTGTGCGAAAATAATAATTATATTATATATGGGCAATATTGCCAATTTTTTAATATTCCATTTTCAATTTTCGTACTACATCAATGAATTTTGGTACAGAAACAGAGAAAAAAGTCCTGGCTCCGAATGTCCTGACTCCGAATCTGATCAAATTTTTGATTGGTGCACGCAAAAGTTATCGAGGTTTTAATTTTGGGAATAAGAAAAAATTTTAAAATTACCCCATTCTTTATATTGACCCAAACGTTAATATACGACTTCTTTCGAAAAAAATGAATATAAATATATTATAATATACCCAAAAAGTTGCGCATTTCCGCGAAATATGAGAAAATTAAGAAACATATAGGAGACCACGTTATTATTTTCATTATATTAATGACATATATCGACCAAAAAAAAAAAATAATTTAAAAATATCTACATAATCTCAACACCCCGATAAATCAAAGGATTTTGAATTGGAAAAATATGCCTCATATTTATTTTTTAAATTTTATACAAGAAATTTCAGAAACAAATGTTGGGGTTATTCTTCTATTTTACCCGAATTTCGCTGAAAAATTTACATATATAAAAATAAGCATTTCTTGTGTATGTGTATACACCTTGGGGATTATAGCAAGACCCTTCAGATAAATCGTGGGCCCTATAATAAATCTTAAAATAAAACCATATTATGAAATATGCATTTTGATGCGCATGCGGTTTCCAGGAAATATTGAAGTTTATATACCAATCCATGTATATCTTGCGGAATTTCATTTGACGGCTAAGATGTACGACATGTTGCATTGAAGTACGCAAAAAGTCATAAAAAGCGAATAATTTCCGAAAAGTGCACCCTAAAAAACGCAGCATATAATATTTTTGAGATAAAAAATATCCCTATAAGATCATTTATAGAATCGGAAATGATCCACAGAAAACGCAAATAAATCCGCTATATTTTCAAAAACTTTTTTTTTTGCCAAATTTCGTGTTTTTGGAATTCCAGTTCCCACGTTTCTACTAGATAGATTTTTACGAAGAAGAATTTATTTTATCCGGAGAAGATTTTATTTTATCATATGGGTACCCATATGCATCAAATGACTGATATATAAAAATGATGCCGAAAAAATAGGATATCGCACGCACTGACAGAGCGAAATAAAACAAGTGAAAAAGCGTTAAGTTCGGCCGGGCCGAACTTTTGATACCCTCCACCATAGATATACTGGCAGGTACTTGAAATGAAAACATGGGGAACATACCAAAAAAATGGACCTATACCGACATTTCTACAAACCGATTATGTAAACAATAATTTGTAATAGAAAATTATACCCTTAGCCTTATGGCTAATTAGTGTGTATACACTTTCACACGTTGAAAATGTGCCTCATCGAAATATTGGTTTTAGACCCCATGTTTCTTTGGACCAAATCCGTTTCAGAAAAATTTGATTTCATCCCATCTTATTATGTCTTCAAAACTTAGTTCAAGTCCGAATTTGGGGAATATCGGTCCATGCCTTCTGGTACCTCCCACACAGGAGCCACGGCTAAGCCTAAATACGGGCTATAGTTCACATATAGTTCATTATCGAACCGTACGTTCTAGTTTTTTATCTCTATATCCGTCGCAGGTGAAATGATTACAACAGAGTGTTAGAACCAAACCCAAAACGCGGAAAAATCAGATAATTATATTAATAAAAAAAATGGGGTTATATGCGCCTAAAAGGGGTTGACTAATAATAATTTTTGGTAGGGAGATTTGTTTCCGTATACGGCTACAAAATACCAAATTTCACTGATTTCGGTTGAAAAGGCGCTCAAGAACCCCAAAATACCGAAAATTGGGGGGTACCCTTATTTGGGAGCTACCAGAAAAAATGGACTTATATTTATAATTTTTAGTGGATATATTTGATACCCAATAAGAACCCAATGTACTAAATTTCAGCGAATTCGGTTGCAAACCGCGCTCAAGAACCCCAAAACACCGAAAATTGGGGGTACCCTTATATGGGGTCTACCAGAAAAAATTGACCTATATTCATAATTTTTTGTGGAGTGATTTGGAACCTGTTAAGAACTCAAAGTACTAAATTACAGCCAATTCGGTGGAAAAATACGACCAAAAGCCCCAACATACTGAAAATTAGGAGGTACCGTTACATGGGGGCTACCAAAAAAAGTGGACCTATATTTATAATTTTTTGTGGAGACATTTAATACCCAATAAGAACCCAATGTACCAAATTTCAGCGAATTCAGTTGAAAAACGCGCTCAAGAACCCCAAAATACCGAAAATTGGGGGGTACCCTTATATGGGAGCTATGCCTAAACGTGGACCGATATATCCCATCTTCGAACTTGACCTGCCTGCAGATAAAAGACAACCCTATGCAAAATTTCAGCACCCTATCTCAATTCCTTCGGAAGATAGCGTGATTACAACAGATGGACGGAAGACGGACATAGATCGTCTTAGAATTTTACCCTGATCAAGAATATATATACTTTATAGGGTCGGAAATGAATATTTCGGTGAGTTACAAACGGAATGACAAAATTAATATACCCTCCATACTATGGTGGAGGGTATAAAAATTGCGAAACTGAACTAACGGAATATGAAGTTCTGCAACATCCACCACATTCACCGGATCTCTCGCCGACCGATTTTAATTTTTTCAAGCATTTAGAGCTGTTTTTAAGGGGCAAACACAATGAAAATGAAGACAGTCTAAAGAACTCGATATCATAGTTTATTAATTCGACGCTTTGAAATCTCTTTGGGAGAAGTGTATTGAAGCGAATGGAGCATACTTTGAATAAACAGATTTTGATGAAAGATATGTAGTTTTATACAATCATACACACTAACCTAATAAAATTACTCAGATTCGCGAGTATATTAATCCTAAAATTATTATTTTGAAATTCATGATTGTACATTAAAACTAGAGGCAAATAACAAAAAAAAAACACACACACAAAATCGAGTTTAATGTCAGCATCTTCTAAAAGTAGATGCAGATAAATTTTCGAAAAAAAAAAAACGATAAATGAGGGACGTAATCCTCATTGTGTAAGCTCCTACTTTTACTTTAGCACGAAGGCCATGAAATTATTGGCTAAGTCACAAATCGAGAAAAATAATAAAAAAAACCTGGGTTGCATGCATTTTACCTATTTTTTTACATAAAAGTAGGCACAGATTCCACAAACATAAACTTTGGACGTCAATATCATGAAAAGTTTGCAACGACAGATCAATAATCCCAAACCTATTAATTTTTTCTCATATACTTTAATATTTCCGGAAGTGTAAAGGGGTGAAACTCGACTTCAGCTATGTTAAACAATTGACAATATTGCTCAAATATAATCTAATTCTTTTAACAATAAATTTTTAAAAATTAAATTTATTTGCTTGTTTTTATTTTGTTTTATTTATAAAACAAATTAAGAAAAGAAAAGAAATAATGTCTCCATTGATTGTCACATATATATTTTTTTATTTAAAGTACACTTTATTCGATTATTCCAAAGGCCAATATAACAATATATGCAGATTCCACCCACACTTTTTTTTTTGCAAAGCAAAACAACGTTGACATTTAATCCTGCTGTCTTCATTCTATTCACGTTCAATTTTATTATGCTATATATTTTTGTTGTTGCATTGGATCTGTTGCCATTGAAATCCAATTGATTAAAATAATACATATTTATTGTTGACAAGTTAAACTTGTATCGAGTTCAACAGTTTCGAATGTTGTATACCTCAATTAGCGCGATTCAATAATTAACACGCCATATTCGAAGACGAAAGCATAGAATATGTAGTAATAACATATTCAAATCGATTGGTATAAAGTTCACAGAGTTATGAGCGTTCGAAGTTAAGAAGATGCAGGGTTTCAAGTGTAAGGGGACAGTTTATGGATTTATTATATCCGTTGTAGAGTACCTGTAAAGTAATATTCATATGAATTTCGTTAGGCTTTAACGCCCAGTTCCAAGGACAAAAACGTTTTTGTGCGCACATTCGTGTATTTTCCAACCACGGTCACACACATATGTGCATGTAAATGAATGTGGCTATGTTATGAAGCCACCCATTAGGCTTTAAAATCATTGAATGACCTTTTGCATGCCATTAATATGCAATTCCGCACATCGACTTCAATTCGCCAACATCAAAAATGAATTCTTCGATTAATTTTCTTGATGTAGTTTTGGTAGTAATAATAAGTAGTGTATAATTTGGTTTAAATCGGAAATTCAATTGCTTAATATTGGCTTTAAAAATTTCGGAAATTTTGAAAAAAATTACACTTTGCTGGGGAAGTGCACACAATTGCTTCATATTCGATTTACAAATATAGAAAATTATGCCAATTTGTGGCGGTGGTACCAGAAGAAGAGGAGCGATGAGTCCCATCATTATACTAAATATATGTTTGGTTATAATTTGGTTTCCGTTCGCTTCATATGAGATTTAAAAGTGTTGATCCTCTTTGGGAAGGTACTAGAATGAGTCAAATTTTTGACATGATCTAGGTACGGTAAACATAATACCATGTATCAAATCTGACACTCAATTCCTTTGATATTGGATGTAAACTTTTTAAATTTTTAAAAGATTGTGGGACACATTTCGGACTCTATTTAAAAAAAAAATTTGTAATAATTTGATATTTTAAATTCTCGTTAGGTTATTCGGTATTTAAAGAATTTTTAGGCAAATTTTGCACACCCTCAGCCTTATGACTAATAAGGGTATATACCCTTTGCAGTGGCAAAAAAGTACCTATCGAAATATTGGTTTGAGGCCCCATGTTTCTTTGGACCAAATTCGTTTCAAACAATTTAAAGTCGATTTATAAATGTCCGCCCGTCTGTCTGGCTGGATGGTACGCCCGAAGGAAGTAACCGATTTCATTTAAAATTTTCACATCGTAATATTTTTTTTTTCAATTCTTGCTCAAGTTCGAAAATGGGAAATATCGGTCTTCTCCTTCTAGTGCCTGCCCCACAAAATAATCAAAATTGTGCTAAAAATGTCTTTTATAATATCATGCAAACGGAAAATCAGATTTTAACCAAATTGCACAACCTACTATCTTTACCAAGCCTACATCAAGTTCGAAAATGGGGCCTATTGGTCCACTCTGTCTGGTACCTCCCCCACAAAGAATAAAAATTTTCAATATTTATAAATCAAATATTGGGCTAATGGAATGCCCGATTTGAACAACCTATAATCTTTACCACGCCTAGATCAAGTCCGAAGGTGGAACCCATTTAGTAGTACTGTTCTAGTACCACCCACACAAAGGACCAATATTTTATAAAACTGTAAATTTAATTTAAAGCGAACTGAATAATTCACATTAAATCCGAAACCTCTTTGATAAAAACATTTTCAGTGTTTTTTAGGATTTCAAAATTATTTTTCTATCACCACTCGTCATTTTCGATACTTTTGAGGACCATCCGCAATTTGGTTTTGTTGGCATAATCCCCATATAACTATTACGGATCGATTTTAGGTAAATTGAATAAAAAGCAAGTGAAAACATTTATTTCGGCCGGACGGAATTTTGTATACCCTCCAATATTGCCAAAATCGTTAGGGACTTTTATAAGGGAACTATGCCATGTTAAATTCCCGCCAGAAGAAAACTAAGTGCCACATTGAAAAATTGTGATAAAATACCGAACACGTTAGGGCAAATGTTACATGGGGCTATATTAAAACGCGAAGCAATTTTTTTTTGTTAGAGACATTTGATAGCTCAAAATATCCAATCAGAGCCAATTAGGTTCAAAAAAAGTGCACAAAATCCCCAATAGTACAATTGGATCGATATTAATAGTTTTTTGTAGGGAGACTAACTTTTAACCCAATGAGAATCCAAAATAAAAACAAAACTCAAGCAAATTTGTTTGAAAATGTGCATAAGTTTCCGAATACCGAAAATTGGTTGGTACCGTTATAGTTGTGATTACCCTCAAAAATACACAAATAATGATAATTTTTTGTACGAAGTTCTGTTACCCAATAATAATCTAAAATGCAGTCAATTCGGTTGGAAACCCCTCATTAGATCTGTACAAGTTTTGCTATACCTTCCATATAACGGTAGCTCCAATTTTCGATACTTTGAATATTGCAGGCACTTTTTTCAACAATTTGGCTCTTGATATTAATTTGGCACAAATTTCCCGCCAAAGTTATAATTATCGGTCGATTTTTGGGTAAGCCTTACTTATAAAGATCAAAGCCCTTAACCTTTATCACACTGTGGGACAGTGTAACAGGCAAAGCGAAACGAGATAGACCCATGGATCCTTTTGAGAATATGCATAGAATCACTTTCTGCCATGGACACGCGTTAAATTGTCAACAACGTATAGGTCGCACTTATATCCGATAAAGATAAAAATAGGCACGGATCAAATTTAGAACGATTGGCACGAAATTTTGCAAAACGTTCTGAAGTTAGGATAGCCTAACGCGTGCCAAGTTTTATTAACCCTTTGTGGCCCAGTGTTGCCCACAGGCAACAAAATGTTTTAGAGCTTATATTTATTATACAGCTAGTAGATATCCATTCTTTGGATTTCCTATGTTTAGACCTGCTTATGGACGACACATATCAAAAGAAGAATCTAAAAAATTCAAATTTTTGGTCATGTTATGAGCTTTTAAACATAGAGAAAAGTGCAAAATGTGTACAGTACTAATTTGTGTATACAGTCCAAAATAATTAAATCGCTTCGTATTCGAATTGTACGAATTCTGTCATCAGAATTATTTCTGAGTTATTGTTTTTGAGAATAATTTAAAATGATTAGAGAATAATTTTAGAATAATTTAAAATGATCCATCGATTTAGCAATTATTTTTCATTATAATGTATATTTATTTTTCAGAAAGAATGTAGGGGAGACTGGGGCACCTTCGGCATCGGGGCACCTTCGGCAATCGCGTTTTCGATATGAAGCTCTCACCGTACATCACTAGTTTCGATACATAGGTATCGAATATCGAAATAAATAACTGACACAAAGTTTGAAATTTCTAGCTAATAAACTTATTTAGATACATGGGTTTTTATATTTTTCTAGATGTTTCTGTAATATTTCAATTCCACTTCGTAAGTATTTCGCGTATAAAACTTTTTAAATTTTTAAGACAACATTATTAAAAAGTGGTTAACTACGATGTGTATTATTATAGAAATGTTTAAAAATATAATGTTTTTAAAAACTGATCGAAAAAAATGAAAAAAACTATAAAAAGTACATTCGGGGTACATTCGGCATTTTAAAGTGGGGCACATTCGGCCATATACAGATTGTGCAATATTATTTCCTTAAAATGTTTTTGAGTTTGTCTTTAAAACTAATCCTTTAATATGGTCCGAAATTGCATATATAAGATCAAACGTACTTGTATTGACGAAAATGCGATAGAAAACCCTTATTTCTGATGTTGTGTGTGAGCTTAAGATGTAAACGTACGCCGTTAGAAAATAAAGCCCTATAATTCAAACATTGTGTGGCGTATTAAAACCAAATAGAGCCTTTAGAGGATCAGATTTTCAACCAGACTGATAGCGATGACAATTACCCGGCTATGACTATGTTGCCGAATGTGCCCCATCAAATGCCGAAGCTACCCCGGGTTGGGGCACATTCGCCGAATTTGACTTTTTTTACAAAACTGTAAAATTTTTTAACTAATACTATTTTTTATATCTTTTTGGTACTATTTTTTATAATTAAGTGTCTGAGGACAATAATCAGCCATAAAGTTGTTATATATGTTGAATAAGTACTGAGATATAGAGCTCTAAAAAAAAGTGCCGAAGGTGCCCCAGTCTCCCCTACTATATATCCGAATGCAAGGATGTAGCGATGTCAAATTTTGTTCATATCATATTTAGGATTGATACATTAAATCTGTGAACAGAAAATTGTTCTATGATTACGGAACATATTCGGGGCACAAAGGGTTTAGATCGGTTCAGATTTAGATATAGCTCCCATATATATATATATATATATATATTCCTCCGATTTTTTGGTAAATTGTGCACCATAGAGTCAAATTTAGACCGATTGGCACGAAATTTTGCAAAACTTGCTGGAGTTAGGATAGCCTAACGTGTGCCAAGTTTTATTGGAATCAGTTCAGATTTAGATATAGCTCCCATCTAAATGTTCGTCCGATTTTTAGTAAATTGTGTACCAAAGAGTAAAATTTAGACCAATTGGCACGAAATTTCGCACAACGTACTAACGTTAGTATAGCCTAATATGTGTTTAGTTATGATATTAAATTAAGCCTAAAATATTACTTTTTGTAAAAATTGTTTCTTCATGTTAATTGTGCACCAAATAATGACCTGGTGTCCAATTGAGATTAAATTTTGAACAGCGTTCTGTGTTAGGATGATGAATAGTTTGATTTAAATCGATTTACATAACTTTGTCCATTTGCACAAAAACGACTCTAAATCTATCCAAATGAAATGGAATTTAGCATGACAGACGTCATCATAAAATAATGAAACGGAATTTAGCATGACAGACATCGTCATAGAATGTTATGCTGATCAAGAATATATATACTTCAGAAAATATTATTTCAATGAGTTATAAAAGGAAAAAAACAAAGTTCACATATAGACACAAATCGCATATTTAATTTAGTTCAATTTCATGTCAATGATCCTTCAAAAATAAAGGTATGTTAGGATGGATCTTTTGAATATACGCAAAGTGGTAAAGGGTATCATATAGTCGGCCCTGTCCGACTTCACTACTTTCTTTACTGGTTATTTTTTCGTTGCATTATCTCCCCAATAAAATACATTTTGCTACCTGCAATTTTTTAACATAGCTTAAGCGGAGGTTCACCCCTTTATAACTCGGGAATTAGTGAATAGTTTTGGGTTAATTGATCTGTCGTTGCAAACTGTTCATGATATTGACTTCCAAACTTTATTTTGGTGGAAGCTGCGTCTACTTTAATGTAAAAAAATGTGTAAAAACAGGTTGAGGCGAACCAGTTTTTTATATTATCTATCGATTTGTGATTAAGCCACTCATTTCACGGTCTTCGTGTCAAAGTAAAACTAGAAGCCAACAAAATGGGGACTACGCCCCTTATATATAATTTTTCAAAACTTTAACTGCATCTACCTTTAAATGATGCTGACATTTTGAAGCTCGATTTTGAGTGTTTTTTTTTTAATTTTACTTCTAGTTTTAATACGCAAACAGGAATTTCTAAAAATCGATTATAAGATTATTGTACGAATCTGCGTAATTTGATATGTATTTTGTGTATGTAGTATGCACAGCTTCAGAGTAATACTCATCCGATGGTGAAAATTTTGTGCGATCAAATTTCTAAAAAAACTATTTTTCGGATCAAATTTTTAGATCTGTCAACTGAATGATATGGTTACCCGCGATCAGGTTTTTTTTTTCGTTTCGGATGATATAAAATCTACTTCGTGAAAATCCATCTACTAGAACGGTGGGAACTGGCCTTCCAAAAACACGAAATTTGGCAAAAAATGTTTTTGAAAATATGGCGGATTTATTAGCGTTTTATGTGGATCATTTCCGCTTCAATAAATGACCTCATACGGATTTTGTTCTTTTTCGAAAAGAGAACTTTAAAAACTTCAGCCGAAATAAAGATGTACCCAATTTATCTCAAAAATATTGCGATCTGGCACATCCATGGTTCTTAATGGACCACATTGAAATCGGTATAAATCGATGTATTTTTTTAGGGTGCACACCGAAATCGGATGCGCGTTAATGGCAAATGGAGTTTTCGGAAATTATTCGTGTTTTACGAGTTTTTGGGTACTTCAATGCAGCATGTAGCACATCTTAGCCGTCAAATGAAATTTCGCAAAATATACATGGATTGGAAGATAAACTTCAGAACTTCCTTGAAACCGCATGCGCATCAAATGATTTTGTTAATTACGCTATTTACACGCAATTTAAAATGTATATTTCATAATATAGTTTTATTTTAGGATTTATTCCTACTTATAGAACCCCAAGATTTATCGGAAGAATCTTGCTACAATCCGCAAGTTGTATACTTATACACACGAAGTGATTATTTTTATATATATAATTTTTTCGGCGAAATTCGGGTAAAATAGAAGAATGACCTCAACACATTTTTCTGAAATTTCTTGTATACAATTAAAAAAATAAATATGATGACATTATTTCTTCGAATCAAAAACAGATATTTTTTCCTCTATATCTTGTTTTGTTGTCGCTGTAATTTACAAACCGCTACACAGACTTGTGTGATTTTGATATCATTTGATTCATCATGGTGTTTAGATTATGTAGATAATTTTAAATTAATTTTTAGGCTGATACATGTCATTAATATAATGAAAATATTGACGTAATCTCCTATATTTTTAATATTTTTTCTCATATTTCGCGAAAATGTGCAACTTTTTCGCGATTATTATTATATATTCATATTCGTATTTTACGAAGGAAGATATGGGAAATTACAAAATTCTTTTTAAATTCCATTAAAAAAATGTGAAAATTTTTTTGCGAGAACATTTATGATTTTTGGTACATAGGTTAAGAAAAATATGTTTATTCGAAATCTGTTCGCGTTCACAAATTTGGATGCTGCGCACAAAAGTTATAGCGGTTTTAAATCTTGAATTTCAAATATATATTAAATGGATTCCTTTTTGTTGTAATTCGCGAATTTCTTCACAAATGGATTAACACATTTGTTTTCATTGCATACTTGTCAAATCACATTGAAATACGGTACAATATTCGCGAAAAACAGAACTTTTTTCTGAATTTTCAATTTTTTAGTGTGGTTAAGGGAATACGGTTTTGTCTTAATCTTCTACAATATATGACGCTTTCTTCTGCAAATTCTTTTGCATGATTGTTAAATATCGGTAGATTCATCTGATAAGAATTTCGACTTTAAAACTGACTAAATATATTGCACTTACAATACATAAAAAATGGTCAATATTGAAAAGAATGCAATTCGCGTATTCGCGGAAATCAGTTGTTGCGCATGCGGTTTTCGTATAAACCGAACCAATCTCTTCCAACAATTATGAATTTTTCGATGTTTCATTTAGCGGCTAAAGTGTGCCGCTCGATGCAATTTACTATGCAAAAACCTTAAAAATGGCTAAAAATGACGCAAAGTGCATACGATTTTTATGCGCATCCGATTTCAGTAATCTCCTATGAAAATACACAAAAGGACACCTATTTTAAAAGGATCGGTGAAGAACCGCGGATGTGCCTCCACAATCAATTTTGGATAAAATACGCATATTATTCGCGTATCGATATATTTTTGACCTATTTTCACACAGATTCGCGAATATGATAACACAAGCATGAATGTATTTAAAATCAATTCGAAGAAAAACGCGATTATATACGCGAATTTGTCAAAATAAGTTTTTGCAGTTTTTCCCACATTCAAGGTACCTATATCCGCCGTTTTATTGGGCGGAATTAAACACGGATGGGCTCATTAGATCCGGCACGTAAAAAAACTAAAATCACGCGGGGTTCCAAGGAATTTGAATGGACTTTCTTAATTTTAGACTCAAAAAATATGTTTTTCATACAAATTTACGCACCAAATTTTCGTCTTTGGAACCCAATTGCAAAGAAGCTACGGTGAGCACATTCATGAGATATACACTAAACTAAGCAAAATCACGAGTTCTACAATCCTATAATCAGTTTAGTCCATTATCTAGATGCGCATCCTAATTATAAGATAAATTCAAAAAACACCGAAAATCCGGCTTCAAAATTTCAGCATCCGTTTTGGGTGGATGCAGTGATTATATCGAAAAATCATACATTAGAACCATATTGTCCATGGGGTATTCTGCAAGTTAGTCACTGATTACATGTGCGTGCGTCGTGTAGTTTAGCCACAAATCAGGAAGGAACACAAAAAAACTCGTTGGCTTCAACACATTTTCACCCATATTTTTACATTACCACCATCACAGCTTCCACGCAACTTATTATTTATTACCAATATTTTAAGATTATGACAAAAACACTTCATTTTATAGAAATGAATTTAAATTATATGCAATATATTCATATTTCGCGAGTTAAAACCTTGCAAACCTCAGCTTCAAGGAATTTAAAAGATTTTTGTAATTTCCCATATATATGAACGTTTTTGGTCAATTTAATAGAACGAGTAATTTTAAGATTTTTCCCTTACGGCCAACATTAAAACCTCTATAACTTGGAGTTAGAACATTTTTCTCTATATGCGTACCAAAAATCATTGATGTACCACGAAAACAAAAAAGCCGATTTTTTGAAAATGGAATATTAAAAAATTGGCAATATTGCCCATATATGGATATATATTAACAGAAATTTCGCATCAACTGCAATTTGAATAAATACAGTAAGAGATTGACTTTTTATTACCATATGTTTGTTTGCATTAACTCGAACATGGCCAAAGTCAATTTTATTCTATTTTTTTTTTCTTGTATTGTACCACGTGTGCCACACTACTCGTATAACAATGTGTCTAAAAATATAAATTCGACTACTCTGAGATATCTTCCATTTAAATGCAAATAACAAATCAAACAAATCAGCTATTGTATTGCCTCTATTTAAATAAGAGTTCTAAGGAATTTGAAATGAAATGAATCTTGTATGCAGTGTATAAACAAATAACTTGGATAACAAATGCATTTTTATTTTATCAAATAAGACTTTTTAACAATTTTCGATTGTATTGTTTGATTTCGGATGAAATATTTAAAGTTTTATTGCTCGGAATATATTTTTGTTAAAGAATGTATTTCGCAGTTAGATCCATTGATTACGACCAAAACAAATTTATATGACTTTTGTCAATACAAAATAATAGTTTTTAATATAAACGACAGTCTTCGGGGTGACAGCAGTCTGAGAATATTGTATTCCGTATACAAAAAAAAAAAAAAAATAATAAATAAATAAAAATAAAAAAATAAAAAAGTACGGATTTGCCTGTAGTGCTATGGTATGAGCACTTAGCTACCATAAATATATTCGGTAAGAAAAGTGTCGGACAGATATATACCCTCAGAATATGATTGTTGGCGTGTGAACTGCCCGCATGGAAGACGAATGAAAACAAGTAAAACAAAAGAGATAACAGCCGACGAACATCGTAAAGCTTTGTTGTCGGTAACCATTGTCGTTCGCACGAAAGAACAAAAGATTATCTCTGTTCGCAACAATAGCAGCAGGAGTTTAACTCTTTCTAAAGCCAATGGCAAGTGTAAGTCAAGGGGAATTTGAAAAGGCTATTTTCCAAGACTACTAGTAGTACGATGAACTGAAAAGCGACAACAATCAGGCATGATGATGACTAAGACTCTTCGACAGTTTGTAGTAGACGGATTACAAAAATGTCTTTAAACTCCAAAAATAGTGGCAAATAATTGATGTACGTGGAGAAAATAATATTAGGTTGGGGAAAAAGAAATCCATTAGATTTTTGATAGATTTCTCGTAAAGTATCAAACAATTTCACATATATGCCCGTTGAAAGGGTAACATTCCACAGTATTTTTTTGCTCAAACAAAGAGAAAATTCGGTACATTTTACAGTTTTTCGTTGGCGAAAATGCAAGCCAAGCGGCTAAAATTATGAATGGTGTTTGTTTGGTTCCGATACTGTAACAGCCAATTATGTTCAATTTTAGTTTCATAGATTTCGTTCAGGAATTGTTGATGTTAAAGATGCACCTCGTAGGCCGGTCGTCGAAAATGACGATAAAATCGGAGAAATGGTCGAAGTTGACCTTTAAAATGGCAACAAGTCATACAACAAAACGGTGTATATTTGGCCCAAATCGGACATTCCGAAGCATCTTAAATAAAGTCTTATAGTTCATATAAAAATAATTGATTTCATTTTCCTCCAACCTAACATATGGAACTTGTACAAGCTTTAGCATATACCCGTTACTTTGTTAGCGGAAACCCCAGAGAAGTTTATAATTAAAATTGAAGTTTGTAATTTTGCAACGGAATGTGGCTTATGTTGAAAGTTCGATGCTGTTGGGTTGTAATATACATAAGAAAACGCCACATACTTGTTGATTTACACCCATCCTATTCCATTTTCGCTGTAAATTTAAGATTTAAAATTTGAATTCGCCTCTACATAAAAAAAAAATAAAATAAACAAATAATTATTGTTTTTGTACTGTTTGGGATTTATTTAATACATCACGCTATGAACCAGGTGTTTTTATGTCCTTCACAACACTGTGGTGCAGGGGTTTATGTCTTTATGCATACGTTTGTAACAGGAAATGAGATATACACATGATTCATTTTGAGTATAAGCATAGAATCACTTTCTGAGTCGATTTATATGTGTCCGCCTGCGTCCGTCCGTCCGTCCGTCTGTCTGTCCAGGTTAAATTGTAATTTTATAATCCGCATTGGATGAAATTTGTCACAGCTCATATATTTGGCCCAAGCACGAACCCCAATGAAATTGGGGAAAATTGGTTAAGATTTAGATATATATTTTCATCCGATTTAAGTCCCTATATAACACTTTTGATTTGCACGAAATTTGACATTGCGTACTGAATAAAGTCTAGAATGGTGAGTGTTAAGTTTTCTGAAAATCGGTTCAGATTTAAATGGCATCAAATTTTAGAATAAGTTTAGATTTGTTCGTATTGGTCACCTTTGGCACGAATTATGGCCTTCAAACTACCAATGAAACCGTCACACGCTGCCCGAATGTTGCTCTGAGGTATTTTGGACCTTTCCCGGCGAAGCGCTTGCTTTGGTATTTATTACCAACCCTGTTTTCCAAAATACTCCAGACACAATTGTCCAACGGATTGGTATCCTGAGATTTTGGTGCCATTGTGCGCTGGAAATGAAGCGAGGAACCTCATTTTATAACCATTCTTGGGTGGCGCGTGCTGAGTGCGGTGGTGCTGAATCCTGTTGGAATGTCCAAGGTCAGCGGCCAAAATGTTTTCGCGATAATATTCCGAATTTATTCTGATGCCACGGTCGATTAATACGAGCGGAGAGTGACCACCAGCTGTTACGGCGGCCCACACCATCACCACGGTCACATGTCTAAATCGACTCAGCTAGTCGAGACCGTTATGTTTAAAGGTGGGTCTAGGACCAATATTTCGCCCCGTTACAAACTCTTGGGGCTGCTATAAAAGCTATAAAACCCTGACAATATAGTTGTGTAGGGTATTGAAAACGAGTTTCAGAATGTCAAGCAGTGCTAAAGGACCGCCTGCGACCATTTTTAAATTTAAGATAATTTGCCGTGTGTAGGTCTACTTTTTAGAGTGGGTCCCTTCTCAAAAATCGGTATAACGTGGCGTTTGGCCACGATTTCAAATGTTGACCCTTTTGTGGTTAAGGAATTTGACGCTTTGGACCGCCAAGCCACTTCTTTAAACTTAAAAAAGTTCAGTTAAAATATTAGGCTCTGCGAAATCCGATAATTTTAATAATTTTGTGGGAATGGTCCGTTATTTTCCATCATTTAACATAATATAAGTTTGGATGAATTATTACGATGTGCAAAATGTGGATGAAATCGTTTACTCCTGCCAGACAGACAAATAAATTGACCTTTGTAAATCAACTCCACATTGTCTGAAACTGATTTGGTCCGTACACTCTAAAACCGATATTTCGATGAGCTACATTTTTTATCGTAGCAAAGTGAATATACCCCCATTAGCCCTAAGGCCGAGGGTATAAATATATATTCCATTTTCTAAATTTTGCTTTTTCACTTCAAACCCAATATTTTAAAATTTGTCGTTGTTGTTTATCCAAATAGTGTTTGTGTGCATGTTTTGAGCCAATTTGATGGCGGTTATTGATTGAAGTAAGCCATATGTGTTAATTAGCGTTTAAATAAAAAATATATATATATATATGTTCATCATGTAGGGATGCAAAAACAAACCACCAATACCACGAACATAAAACTACTAACCACAATTTCACTGCAACGCCAGCTACAAAGTGATATTTTAGCAAACACATCAGAATTGAAATTGTGTAAAGTGAAAAGAAAAAAACCGATTGTGCAACAACAATATTCAGACTACGGTCGTTTTTAATTAATGACTTGCCATTTAGTTTGAAGCTGGTTGCCGAACAGCATTTCAACATGACTACAAATACTGACATTGACACTTTTCAGCCATTAAAGCCATTTACATGGCCTGTAAAAATAGACAATGTTACAGAAACCACTATCATGTCCACGACGACAACAACAACATCGGCGGGAACAGCAACAACGACAACACTTAATTTACTACAACAACAACAGTTGTTTACAGCGAATACCGAACTTAATAACAGCCTCATGCAGCCTCACAACAGCAACAACAACTCGTCCACGAGTAACAGCAACAGTTCTCTATTCGAGAATGATAACGAAGTCCTGCAAACCATTGAATACATTGGCAATGTCCTGTGCTTCTACTATGTACCGATTATTGTCGGCACCGGCACCATCGGTAACATCCTCTCGGTTGTTGTCTTCTTCAAAACGAAGCTACGCAAATTATCGTCGAGTTTCTATTTGGCCGCACTGGCTGTCAGCGATACTTGTTTCCTGTTCGGCCTGTTTATCCAGTGGCTGAACTTCATGGACGTGCACATCTATAATCGTGAATATTTCTGTCAGTTCTTTACGTTCTTCAGCAATCTGGCCTGTTTCTGTTCGGTGTGGTTTGTGGTCGCATTTACTGTGGAGCGCTTCATTGCGGTCATGTATCCCTTAAAGCGTCAGACAATGTGCACAGTTCGGCGAGCGAAAATGGTTCTGTTGGGCCTAACGTTATTGGGTTGTCTGCATTGTGCTCCCTTTTGGATCTCGTCGACGCCGGTTTATTTGCCGAAATTGGAGATTACAATATGCGATATTAAAAATGAATATAAGGTAAGTGGATTTCAATGTGATAATTATCCTTACACAGTTATTCTTACACATATGTTTCACATATGTATGTATAGTATATTTTTATCTGTGTGTATGTTGGAAAAGTTCATTGAACAGAAGAAAGACAGCCCATTAATGCATTTTAACCCTTTAAGGCCCGAAATCTTTTGCCTGATCAATAATTATAAGAAACACAAAATTTTGAAAGTTATATTCAATATCGCACCACTGTGGGCCACGAAATCCAATTTTGGGTAAATAGTTAATAACAGAGAGAGAGAGAGAGAGAGAGAGAGGAAAAATACGTTAAATATTTCAAATCTTGAGCTTTACACCGGTAAAATGTCATATCATTGAGGGGTTTTCATATTTTTGTTAATGTAATTTATATTTGAAAAATGTAATATAACATAGACATGTGTCAAAATATTAACAGGCAATGATAATTTAAAGATAATGCTCAAAATTTTTGTATGTGACTTAAAAAAAGCTCTAAACCTAATAACTCCGATCGAGGCCTTGATATATTATATGTCCAGAATTTTGCGACCGTCAGCGACCTTTCATAGACATAGGAGTTATTGTCCATAATATAAATATAGTCCTTGAAATAATGGGTATGTAAAAATTTAATTAAAAACCCAGTGAGCGAAAAAATTGTGTGGTTCTATATCCTGAGCCTGGGCAATATTTTGCGATATTTGCACCCTCTTAACCAATTATATGTCTATAGCTCAACATTCTAACCCTGGTACATTTTCCAAATCTTGTTTTCCCGCGTTGAATATTTACGCCATATAATAAAAATTTTGTCACATTAGGTTTTGAACAATTTGTGAGTCGGAATATTGTCCGATCATCATTTAAACAACCGTTCTAAGTATAACTGTGGCCTGTATCGTGTTTACAAATTATAATGAACAGGCGGACGGACGGGCACACATGTCTAGATAGACTCAGTTAGTTGAGATGTGAGGATCGGTATACTAAAAAGTGGGTCTAGGACCAATATTTCGTACATTACATACTCTTGGGAAAGCCATACAAAGCTATAATACCAGAAAACCTAGTTATATCATATTAAGTGCGACTTATATTAACTTAGCAAGTTGGTGATAATTTTGAAACCAAATTGGCTGTAATTTGCTACTTTTACTTCTCATTGTGTAGAACATATTAGTTTGGGGGAAAATAAATCCATTATTTTTATATAAACTATAGGACTTTATTTAACATGCTTAAAGGTAACTTGATATTGCCTCTCTCATAGAAGTCCTGCTCTCTATTTGCAAAAAACTCTAGTAGTCGATTTTCACAATCCTCCCTAGATACCAAATTTTTATCATTAAATAAATTTTGCAATCCAAGATAAAAATGATAATCGCTTGGTGCAAAGTCCGGACTCTACGCCGGATGCATTAAAACTTCCCAACTAAGCTCCAGAAGTTTCTGGTGAGCCACTGTATATACCGTTAGTCCTCAAACGGTGACCAGTTTGAGATGCTTCGTCGAAAATGTCGAGAAAATCGGAGAAATGATCGAAGTTGACCGGCATGTTAGCAGTCGTAACATCGCCCTGGAGCTAAGAATTGACCATAAGACAGTTTCAAACCATTTACACAAAGCTGGATTCAAAAAGAAGCTGATGTTTGGGTGTCACATCAATTAAGGGGACCCCCCCCCATTCTCGGGGTCAAAATTTTTGTTGATATAATTCGAATCTACACTGATTAAAGAATGTCTCTACAAAATTTCAAGTGAAAATCTCAAGAACTCTTGAAGATATAGCCGATTTATTTTGTCAGCATCAAGTGACGGCTGAAGGGCTTCTCAAACTTTAACCGCGTTTTTATCTAAACATTTATTTTTGCGAATGGCGGGCACGATAACTCAAAAACTAATAATCCAATCGGTTCCAAATTTTGCAACGTTTCTCTGGGAGTGTATAGCTCTCGTATGAACTAGGATAAATCCAATCGGTGAAGATCTTCCTTATTTTTTAACTTGGTTTTTGGTAAAAAAATTGGCGATTTTCCAAAAATATTTTTTCAAAGGTCCACCATTTTGTTAATATTAGAGCGAAGTCAATAATCCTAGTTCATACGAGAGCCAGACATGTACTCTTTGTAACACCGTTGGAATTTTTGGATTCCGATGTTCCAGTGAGGAGTTATCATGCCCGCCATCAAAAATAAGGAATTTTCTTTAATTACAAAAAACAACAACAAAACAATAACAAAAATTTTTTGTAAATTATTTTTCTTCTCTTTTAAATCTTCAATTATATATGTGCTAAGTTACAAACCTTAACAAGCATTTGTATTCATTTACCAGCCCATTGAAAATCTTGAAAAATTAAAATCGGGAATGGGGGGGGGGGGTGTTCCCTTAACAGAAAAAAATAAGATGGATCGAATTTCCATCTGCGAAGCCTTGGCCAAACGGAATGAGATAGACCCATTTCTTAAACGGCAGGAGTGGAGACTGGAGATGAGAAATGGATGACAGAGCGTGTTCAAAGATGCGCACAGGGTTATCGTATGTCATCCATTTCTCATCTCCAGTCTCCATCCGTTTAAGAAATGGGTCTATCTCATTCCGTTCGGCCAAGGCTTCGCAGATGGAAATTCGATCCATCCTATTTTTTTCTTTTTTTTCAACCTAATTTTATTACCAAAAATAATAAATTTTGGCCCACTATATGGGCTAGACTCCATAGAGCGGTTCACTCAAAAATTCATTGGGTTTTAAATCTTATTACCAAAAACTCTCAATATTGACTTAAGTTTCAAAGTAGGCCTCATGTAAAGCGACGATATTTTGCGGATTTTCAAAATTTTTTTTCAAATTTTTAAAAATCGGAAATTTAAACCAACAATTTCGTACAATTTTGATATTAAATACTGCTAAGAAATCTTATATATATTTTTTTGTTTTGTTTTTGCAAAATAGTCAGGGGCTCAATCCCAGTTTGTTGTTTTTATAAAAAAAACAACCATTTTATTTTTATTTTTTTTCTCTTATGTTCCATCCGATATTTAGGATTCATTTTAATTGATTGTTTTGAATTAATAAAATGTAATTTTTTAAATTAAACCTCGAATATTTTTCAAATTCAAAGATGTAGTCTGGACGAAGTTCAAATCGCATATAATTATTTCTGATCCTACAAGACCCTGTATTTTCTGATGTTGATTTCTTCGAATTGATGTACTGTATTTTCCGAAACATATTCTTCAATATCAATTTATCCATGTCTGTCGGCTTAATTTGTTATAGACTTGCATATACACTGGTAGACAAAAATTAAGGCAACTGAAATTGACAACTGAATAAATGACCTGTAACTATTTGAAAATAAAGTTATAGTGAAAGTTTTATTCTGTCAGAAAAAATAGGTAATTTATTCATTGACAAAAATACGAACGCAAAATTTATTTTGAAATTAAAAAATTTCCAAACTAATTTTCAAAACTAAAGCAACTTTTTTAAATTAAACCTCGAATATTTTTCAAATTCAAAGATGTAGTCTGGACGAAGTTCAAATCGCATATAATTATTTCTGATCCTACAAGACCCTGTATTTTCTGATGTTGATTTCTTCGAATTGATGTACTGTATTTTCCGAAACATATTCTTCAATATCAATTTATCCATGTCTGTCGGCTTAATTTGTTATAGACTTGCATATACACTGGTAGCCAAAACTAAAGCAACTGAAATTGACAACTGAATAAATGACCTGTAACTATTTGAAAATAAAGTTATAGTGAAAGTTTTATTCTGTCAGAAAAAATAGGTAATTTATTCATTGACAAAAATACGAACGCAAAATTTATTTTGAAATTAAAAAATTTCCAAACTAATTTTCAAAACTAAAGCAACTTTTTGATTTTTTTAATATAAGCAAATTTTGCTAGTAATCGACAGCATAATCATTATTTTATATTACGGCAGCACAGCCACGAGGCCTTGGATCAATAAAATGCTCAATTTGATCCTTGGGTTTACCATTCCTTGCATCCTGAACCTATGAGTGGAGGCTATGTTTTGATGTTGCTATCCATGATACTCCGAACATTTTTTTTATAGGATAAAGGGATTTGCTGATTGCTTGGCGATTATAAATCCCTGATTTATGACTCCCCCAACCAATCTTTGACATGTTTTGGTGTATGTTTGAAGGTTATTGTCAAGTTGAAACACTCAAACAAGCGGTACATTTCCTTCAGCCAAGGTAACCATAGCGTTTTCCAACACATTTTTAAAACAACCCGATCCGTTACATCACAAATATAGTAAATATATCGAACTACATAAAAAGAAATACAGTCCAATACCATTACTGGCCCTCCTTCACGCTTTCCAGTACCCTTGAATATACTGAGGCATGAGCTTTTCAATTTTTTTTCTCACAGTAATTTGTTTATGTCTGAATCTTTAAAACTTAACTTTAACTCATCCCAGATCATTATATATCTCCATCGAGTCGGATTTCAATTAATATAAACTTTTGCGAAAAGCAATCTGGCTTTCCGATACTTTTCAGAAATAAAGGCCTGCTGACATAGCTCGTTCACGCTCTGTTCTTGAGGTTATATCCAACGACAACCGTTGACAACAAATTCCGTTGAACTCTTAAATGGGTTTTTATACCCTACACAACTATGTTGTCAGGGTATTATAGCTTTGTGCAGCCCCAAAAGTTTGTAACGCCGCGAAATATTGGTCCTAGACCCACCTTTAAGTATACTGATCGTCATATCTCGACTAGCCGAGTCAATCTAGACATGTGTGTCCGTCCGTCCCTCTGGCCATTATAATTTGTAAACACGATACAGGCCACAGTTATGGACCAATCTTCACGCAATTTTGCATGTAGGATGGGTTCTGACAGTAAAGATCCCTATTGTTTTTGGGAAAGATCGGTTAATATTTAGGGGATGAAATGGACCAAATACTAAATTTTTGTCGGTTTTTCTGGTCGATCCTGAGGCCGCAATAATGGCCCGAACATCGTGAAATTTTGCATGGAGAAGGGGATCGGGCCAAATAATAAGCATGCCTGTTTTGATAAAGATTGGTCAATATTTAGCGGGTCAAATGGACCCTGACTTTTGTGTGAAAAATGACAAAATTTGTATTCTATAGCGTATATATTTACCCCTGAATGACATAGACCCGAGAAGTTGATATTATATCCAAGAGGTGTGGTTGACCTTTAAATTAATACCAATTATATTGTTGTATGTGCTCGGATGTGAGAGTTACACCTAAATATTTACACGTATTCGTATATTATTTAGTAACCCATTATCACTCTATAGATCGGAACTATAGCGCTGATCGCTTTGAAATGTTCCATAAGGTTCAAGGACAACGCCTATAATTTTCGGTGATGATCAGATAATCATTTTGGAATGAAGTGGTCCGAAAACTTAATTTTTTGTGTTATTTTCGAGTCGATATATAGACCACAAATGAAAGCCGAACATCACAACACAACCCACGGTGAAGGGAATCTGGGCAATAGCTGTACTGAATACTCGTAATGTTCGGAAAATATGTCAGTGTGAGCAAGGGGTGCTTTTTACCTCTAATCGGGCAAGAGGATGCAAATATCACGAAATATTGCCCAGGCTCGGAATAAACATACGCAGAAAATTTGAGTTCCGTGGTAGTTGTGTAGGTCGGCCCCGTCCGACTATACTGCTCCGCTCACTGGTTTTACTCCTATTACAATTCCTCCGTTCTGAACTGTTACTATTGATTTAGTTGCATATAATTCGACAAATCACTGATTTATTCATAGAATATTTCACGGAAATCATTTTCTGTGATAAACTATATTCAGTGAAAAAAGTACCCGATTTAAATCTGAAAAAAAATTATCACGATTTCTTTATTTTTGAAAAAAAAAATATGTTAACTTTGCGATTTTAGTCGCTTTAGTTTTGGCCACCAGTGTATAGAACATAACGGTGTTTTTAATTTTTCTTTTATTTCCTTTTATTATAGGCAAGCGAAACAAATTGCGGTTAAATGGGTTAATGATGCTATATATAGCTGCAATGCGGACTTACTGAAGTAATTTTAATAAGAACGTAATCGGTTTCGATTGTACCAACGATGTACTTAATTAATTTTGCAATAAGTGTTCACCTGAAAAATTGTATAATGAAGCAATGACATTTGCAAAATATTTCACAGGAATTGAGATTATTTTAAAACATCGCAGAGTTTTAGTTCAGTACCAGTGGAGCTTGTAACAAACAGTGTCGTAATGACATGTTTGGAGATTTTCGTTATATTGTTTTCTGATTTATCAGCCAATGTGCCGAAAGGCAATGTTTAAAAAGAAAATAAACCCCACTTATCGGCGTTGTATGCTGCATTTCCTGAGTAGGTAGGTTGCCTCCGTCTTTGTAGAACGGCCTTCACCATGCACATTGGATATTGGATTTCAATTTGTTACATTTCTCTTCTATTCAAAACAAGTAAAGCAAATGTAAAGCCATCGATTTTCCATTTCACTTTTAAAATAACAAAAGCATTAATGCAAGATTCATTATGAAATAAATAAAAATGTATGGATAATCTCACTTTTTTGTTTGGACAAACTCTAAAAACTCTAAAAATTTATTTATTTTTGGGAAAATAATTGAAAATGAAAATTATATCGGAGAAATATTCTATGAATAAATCAGTGATTTATCAAATTAAAAGTTGATATTATGCAACTATATCATGAGAAGGCTTAAAAATTAAAGACTCAGGCCTCAGTACTGCACGGGTACTGGGAAGCAATAATAGCATTGGGCTGCCTTTTTTATGGAGTTCGATACATTTACGAGATTTATGGAGTAATGGATCGGATTGTTTATACAAATGTGTTGGAAAAAGCTATGGTTCCCTTCGCTGAAGAAAATATACATGTCAAGGATTGGTTGTTGGAGTCAAAAAACAGGGTTATATAATGGCCAACACAATCATCGGATCTTTACCTTGTAGAAAAATATGTGGAGTATCATAGATAGCAAATTCAAAAAGAGTTTCAAAAGCAAACAGACGTAACCTCTTCCCAAAGGTTCAGGATACAAGGAGTAGTAAACCAAGGATCAAATTGAGCATTTTATTGATTCAATGTCTCGTAGGTGTGCGGCCGTAACAAATGGTTATGCTGTCGATCATTTGTAAGAAAAAATCAAAAAGTCAATTTAGCCTTCCATAGAAAATATACATTCTCACCCCTCATGACAGTTAATTATGCAGCGATTGGCAAGTAATTTCTTGTAGCATACCAAATTCATTCTAGTAAAACGTTTGGAAATGGTACACCAAGCCTTCCATATGTAATAAATTGACGCCGAAATTTGGAACAGTTTAAGTTTCGAAATTGGTTCAGATTTAGACATGACTCCCACGTACAATTTCCTTTAATTTCTTGTAAATGGTACGCCAAGCTCCCACCATAAAAACTGCAACAAAGTCAAACGCCATAAATTTTACATTTTTTGTAATTTTATTGAGTGGGCCTAACTTTGGATACCCTCCACCAACGATATACTGACAGGTACTAGAAATGAAAATATAGGGAACATACCAAAATGTGGACCTATACCGACATTTCTAAAACGGGATTATGTAAACCATAATACAAATTTCAGATTTTTTTAATGGATAATTATACCCTCAGCCTTATGGCTAATGAGGATGTATACACTTTAACACGGTGAAAATGTGCGTCATCGAAATATTGGTTCTAGACCCCATGTTTCTTTGGACCAAATCCGTTTAAGAAAATTTAGATTTCATCCAAACATTGCCCATCTTAATATTTCTTCCAAATTTCGTTCAAATTCGAAGATGGGGAATATCGGTCCTCTCCTTCTGGAACCTTCACACAGGGGCTAGGTCTAAATGCGCCTATATTTCATTATCGAACCTTACGTTCCAATTTTTTATCTCGCTATCCTCCGCAGGTGAAATGATAACAAAAGTGGCTTAGAACCAAATTCAAAACGCGGAACAAATCAGTTAAATATTTTAATATAAAATAGGGGATTATATGGGGACTACCCCAAAAGGGTACGAATATTAATAATTTTTGGTAGGGAAATTTGTTACCATATACGACTACAAAATACCAAATTGCAGCAAATTCGGTTGAAAAACGAGCTCAAGAACCCCAAAATACGGAAATTGGGGGTGCGAAAAAATGTAACTATATTCATAATTTTTAGTGGAGAGAGATTCTACCCAATAAGAACTCAAAATACTAAATTACCGCCAAAGTACTGAAAAATAGGAGGTACCGTTATATGGGGGCTACCAGAAAAAGAGAACCTATATTTATAATTTGGAGACACATATTTATTTTTGTGGAGACACTTAGTACCCAATAAGAACCCAATGTAGCAAATTTCAGCGAATTCGGTTGAAAGACGCGCTCAAGAACCGAAAATTGGGGGAGTACCCTTATATGCCTAAACGTGGACCGACAAAGCCTATCTTCGAACTTGACCTGCCTGCATACAAATAACTCTATGCAAAATGTTGGCGATCTATCTCAATTCGTTTTGACGCTAGAGTGATTACAACAGACAGACGGACATGGCAAGAATATATACTTTATAAGGTCGGAAATGATTATTTCGATGAGTTACAAACGTAAAAACAAAATTAATATACCCTCCCTCCTTTGGTGGAGGGTATAAAAATGTCGGAAATAGCATCAATTTTAGTCTATGTTTCGCACGAATTATGGTCTTCAAACGGCGAATGAAACACTGGTATTTTTTATTATCATCCTTGCTTTCCAAAATACTCCAGACAAAAACAGACCAACGGATTGGTATCCGGAGATTTTAGTAGCTATTGTGCGCTGGAAATTAAGCCAGGAACCTCATTTTGTAACCATTCTTGGGTGGCGCGTGCTGAGTCCTGTTGGAATGTCCAAGGTCTGCGGCCAAAATGTTTGCATACTCTAGGCTTTAATACAACCTCCAAAATATTATCGTGATAATATTCGGCATTTATTATGATTCCACGGTCGATTAATACGAGCGGAGAGCGACCATCGGCTATTATGGCGGCCCACATTATCACTATGGCCGGCGCTTGAGTTCTGGTGGCCAACCGAAGGTGCACATTTTAAGCTGATCTCTTTGGCAAGTAAACACGATCATTTTGTTTGTTTACAAACTGCTGGACAACGAATGTTTTCGAGTTTGTTTTTATGCCCTTTTAGGGCGAAGGATCATTCATGTAAATGTTCTTTTTAATAAATTTCTCTTTCGAGATGAGCTACATGGTAGGAGTTGCAATGAAAAGGAAAGCCAGAGAGATACTACATTCCCACCACTATGCGATGAGTTTCGCCGTTGGACAATGTGGCTTACAAATGTCTTTACTTGATAAGTTGTATTTATGTCGACTATTGTTGCGAAATTGCATCTACGAATTAAATTCAACTGTGTCAAGGTTCGGACATTTAGCATCACACCAGAACATTCCTTTTTAGAGCAGATTTTTTTTTGTAGTGACGGACTTTTTTCCATACGATGTTTTCTCATCGGATAAAACCAAATTAGCCAGTTCACCACTTTCGGCCAAGCGAAGCAACACTTTAGCTCTTTTGAGTCTAGTTTTCTCTGTTGCGGTGTAAGTTCTTGGACTTTTTGGAATTTCAATGGGTTCACCCCGAGCTCATTTTTCAATATTTGTTGAATGGAATATTGCGATATGTTCAGCTCACGAGCCATTTTTCGGCCACTGCGACGCGGGTTTCGATCAAGTCGCTTTTTTACTTTTCGAACCATTTCTGCTGATGTTGCTGTTTTCTGCCGTCCACTTCCTTGACGTCGGGCTACGCTACCAGTATCGTGGTAATGAGCGATGGTACGATACACAAAAGATTTATTCTCATTTAAGGGGACCCCCCTATTCTCGGGGTCAAAATTTTTGTTGTTTTAATTCGAATCTACACTAATTCAAGAATGTCCCTACAATATTTCAAGTAAAATCTCAAGAACTCTTGAAGATATAGCCGATTTATTGTGTCAGCATCAAGTGACGGCTGAAGGGCGTCTCAAACTTTAAACGCGTTTTTCTCTTTTGCGAATGGCGGGCACGATAACTCAAAAACTATTAACCTAATCGATTTCAAATTTTTACACGTTTCTCTGGCAATGTATAGCTATCGTATGAACTAGGACAAAGCCAATCGGTGAAGATCTTCCTTATTTTTTAACTTGGTTTTTGGTAAAAAAATCGGCGATCCGTCATTTTGTTAATTTTAAACGGTCCGCCATTTTGTTAATTTTATACCGAAGCCAATAATCCTAATTCTCACCGGAGCCAGACATGTACTCTTTCTAACACCTTTGGAATTTTCGGATTCCGATGTTCCAGTGAGGAGTTATCATGCCCGCCATCAAAAATAAGGAATTTTCTTTAATTACAAAAAACAACAACAAAATAATAACAACATTTTTTTGTAAATTATTTTTCTTCTATTTTAAATCTTCAAATATATATGTGCAAAGTTACAAACCTTAACAAGCATTGGTATTGATTTACCAGCCCATTGAAAATCTTGAAAAATTAAAATCCTGAATGGGGGGTGCGTTCCCTTAAATGATCTAACGATAGCCACTTGTGGTTTTCCAGCCAAATATAAAGAAATTACACTATGACGCTTGAATTCCATCACGAATAACTTTTTTCTGGAAAATTCTCACCAAAATACTTTTGTCCTCTTGTAAACAATATAATGAGCTGTCACTGGAAAAATTTTAACAGCTGTCGGACGAGTGGCTTAGAATGACAGCAGTCTGAAGTTGGTTGCAGTTTTTTCATCTTAACCTGTATATGTATATTGGTGAGAACATTTTTCAATATTAACGCATGGCCTAGCACAAAGTCTGCATGAAATCTTTATTGGATCGATAGTACGGTCCATATCATTTAAAGATTATTTAATGCATTTCGGTTGGTAACCCATGCGTTGTTATACGATTTTCAGAGCCCATCTTGTATATATCCAAAGTATTGTAGGGTATCAAATAGCTAGCACCATCCGACTTCAGTCATTTCCTTGCATATACATTATTACTTCAAGGATGTTTGTTATAGTAAATGGGGACCATTTCGTACATTCTCTTCCTACTTTTCTTTTCATAATGATGGTTACTATGCTTACGTCTTTAATATTTTTTTCCTCGGCTTTTATCATATTAATAATTTGATTTATTTCAAAATGTTTTTGCATTAGCAGGTACTTATTTATTATTTCTTTATTCTAATTTCATACTGTTGCATCGAAGACTTGACAACTTTGACATTTCATTTCAGCGTGTTAGAAAATGTATGTACATTGAATATTTATGACGCCTTAATAGTCGTCGTTATTGACACAAAAATAACTAACCCACCAACTGGACAGCGGTAATGATTAAGAAACTTGTTTATAAGGATTATTGTTTGCAATAGTCTACGTTTCGAAAAATGAAAACAAATGATGACGATGCAAAAAATGAAATAATATTTTGACAGAATCATGAAAAATAACACAACAAGTTATCTAGAAAAAAAATATGCATGTATGTTAGAAAGAACGTCCGTCATAGGCATTTAAATATCTCCTCTAGGATACATATAGTATAAATAGAAAAAAATGGAAAAGAAAATTTCCATGCGCCCAGCTTTGATTTAATACTTTGGGCGCAGTCGTTTGGAATTAATTAACACACAATCAAATGCAGGATTAAAATCAATTCCACGAAATTTCGATTACGGTGATTAAATTTAATTTGTAAATCATAAAAGCATAAGAAATATATAAATAGAAATATATGTACATTATAAAATGTTACTGCCTGCAATATACAAAGGGTATTCCTATGTGTATTAGAAGGAGACACACAATTTTTTCCAATTTCATCCAAAAAATGACATTCGGTAACTTTTTTACTTAAAATCGAATGAAAATATATCAGAAGCTAAATCTGAACCGATTTCAACGAAACTTGCCACACGTTAGATTACCCTAACATCGGTAGAATGTGTAAAATATTGCGGCAATCAGCCTAACCTTGGATATTACTTAAAATCGGAGGAAATTATATATGGCAGCTATATCTAAATCTGAAACGATTTGAACAAAAATTGACACTCGTTATGTTATAGTAACTTCAGTACGTTGTGCAAAATTTTGTACTAATCGGCTTAACTTTGTGTCTTTGGTGCACCATTTACTTATAATCGGATGGAATTATATATGGGAGCTATATCTAAATCTGAAACGGTTCCAACGAAACTTTACACGTTGAAGTAACTTCCGTAGGATGTGCAATATTTTGTGGCAGTCGGCTCTACTTTGGGTCTTTGCTGCATCATTTACATGAAATCGGAAGAAAATATATATGGAAGCTATATCTAAATCTTAAACGATTTCAACAAAAATTTGACACTCGTTATGTTATAGTAACTTCAGTACGTTGTGCAAAATTGTATGCCTATCGGGCCATTATTTGCTGTATCATTTACTTAAAATCGGACGAAACTTTAGACACGGTAGGTTGAAGTAACTTTTGTATGTGCAAAATATTGTGGCAATCGGCTCAAATTTGGATCTTTGGTGTACCATTTACATGAAATCCGACGAAAATATATATGGGAGCTTATCTAAATCTGAACCAGCAGACAGACGGACGGCCGAACATGCATAAATCGGCCACAGGAAGTGATTCTATGCATATTCTTAAAACGAACCATGTGTCTATCCTTTCCTTTTGCCGGAACTGCAATTGAACAGCAATAATGAGTTTGAAAAAATAATCATTTTTTAAAAAATTTTTTAGAGGTTAATTTTCCTTATCAAAGAATTGAGATAGAATTTGTCTGTCATTGTAAAAAATATTGTTTGGAGGTCCTTCACATTTCATTCTCTCAAAGAAAAAATGTAGCACTTGGTTTTATGCCTTAAAGTAGGCTTTAAATATTTTGCTACATTGAGTTTAAAAGATCCCTTATACATTCACATAATTAGAGAGATTTTCCGGCACTAGGAGATGAGTTCGGATATTTCAACTAAAGGAAGGTATGTTCGTTGAAATGTCCTCTAGATATTGTTCTCTCAAAGGAAGGTTATATTATAACATCTTATAACACCAAAAGGCACTGCAATTGAACAAAAATTATTAGTTCGGAAAATTCAATAAATTTCATATACAATTTCTTGGAGGTTAATTTTCTTTATCAAGGTGTTGGTATAGAATTTGCCTGTTATTAGAAAAAAATGTAGCATAGGAGGTCCTCCACATTTCAATCTCACAATAAAAAATTGTAGCATTGAGTAGTATGCCTCAAAGTAGGCCTTAAATATTTTGCTAATCTATATTCATTTTTAAAAGGTCCCTTATACATTCCCATAATTAAAGAACGATTCTCCGCCGCTAAGACTTGATTTGGGAAGTTTCTACTAAAAAAAGAAATATTTTTTCTAAGCTCCTCTAGATATTGTTCTCTCAACGGAAAACCCAATTGTGACTCCTTATGCCTCTTAAAAGAATTGCTATACAGAAACCAGAACAATAGAAAAAATATAAATAATTTGTTTATACATTTTTGAGGTTAATTTTCATTATCAAGGAGTTGAGGTAGGCTTTGTCTGTTATAGGAAAAAATTTAGTTTAGCAGGTCCTCTACATTTCATTCTTACAAAGGAAAAATGTAGGACTGTGTTTTATGCTTCAAAGTAGGCTTTAAATATTTTGCTAATCTATATTGATTTTAAAAGGTGCCTTATGCATTCCCATAATTAAAGATCAATTTTTCGGCACTAGAAGTTGAGTTCGGAGGTTTCAACTAAAGCAAGGTATGTTCGTTGAAAGGTCCTCTAGATATTGTTTTCCCAACGTAGAGCCCTATTATAACCCCTTATGTCTCTAAAAAGAACTAAAATTCAAAAACAATTAAAAAACAATAGACATAATCAAATCAAATTCTTATAATTTTTTTGAGGTTAGTTTTCATGATCAAAAAGTTGACGTAGACGTTGTCTGTCGTAGGAAAAAACTTAGTTTAGGAGGTCCTCTATATTTCATTCTCGCAAAGCGAAATGGTAGCATTGGGTTTTATGCCTCAAAGTAGGCTTTAAATATTTTGCTATTCTAGATTCATGTTAAAAGGTGCCTTATATATCCCTAAAATTATAGATCAAGGGTTCGGTTAGAAGGTTTCAACTAAAGAAAGAAAAATTTTTTCGAAGGTCCTCTAGATATTGTTCTCCCAAAGAAAGGCCATATTTTCACATTTTACATCTCTAAAAGCAACTACAACTACAGTCAGAGAAGTTTTACACTGTATTATGAACGATAGATTCATATTGCAGTCAGAAGTATGAAAACAATAAATTGAATTGTAAAAAATAGCTAACCTGTGAACTATTATCAGTCGATATAAAATGGGAGCAGGTTCACTAAATGTTGTTTCGGTGTAGACGGCTCACAGAAATTTATGATATTTTTAGAGTTGTGAATTCATATTAAAATACTATTCACTTACCAGAAAAAAGTGTCAAAGATTGATTAATTTTATTGCACACATCGATACATACCTAAAAAAATGTAGAGGAAAAAATTTCAATAACTATTTGTATTTATTCAAATGGTTCGTTTGTTTTTGTTAGCAATTGTTATTTCATTCTCTTAGATTTTCATACAATTTCTATCCTTTTTTCTTTTTCTTGCCAGCATCTTAAAGGCTTTCATGGGCATAATGTGTTTAATGCAATATTTTATGAATTGAATTTTTATTTAATTCTTATAATAGGATTTATAAAAATTATTAAATGAATAGAAATATTGAGAAGAAGAAGAGAACAAAAAGATTTATCATAGCAAATTTCTATGTTAATTTTTTTAGACTTTCTGCTGCTCAGAAATTATTAAAATATTTCATATAAAAAAAAAAAACAAATACTCTTCAAGAGCAGCGCATAGGAGGTTTTCATTCGCCAATATAAACAACAGTAAAATTTGGAAAATTGGGGGATCATATTAAGGGGACTCCCCATTCTCGGGGTCAAAAATTTTTTTGATTTAATTCGATTCTACACTAATTCAATCTCAAGAACTCTTGAAAATATAGCCGTTTTATTGTGTCAGCATCAAGTGGCGGCTAAAGGGCTTCTCAAACTTTAAACGCGTTTTTCTCTTTTGCGAATGGCGGGCACGATAACTTAAAAACTAATAATCCAATCGATTCAAAATTTTTACACGTTTCTCTGTGAGTGTATAGCTATCGTATGAACTAGGATAAAGCCAATCGGTGAAGATCTTCCTTATTTTTTAACTTGGTTTTTTGTCAAAAATCGGCGATTTTCCAAAAAATATTTTTTCAAAGGTCCGACATTTTGTTAATTTTAGAGCGAATACGAGAGCCAGACATGTACTCTTTCTAACACCGTTGGAATTATCGGATTCCGATGTTGCAGTGAGGAGTTATCATGCCCGCCATCAAAAAGAAGGACTTTTCTTTAATTACAAAAAACAATAACAAACATTTTGTGTAAATTATTATTCTTCTCTTTTAAATCTTCAAATATATATGTGCAAGGGAACCCCACACATTCTCGATTTTAATTTTTCAAGATTTTCAATGGGCTGGTAAATCAATACCAATGCTTGTTATGGTTTGTAACTTTACACATATGTAATTGAAGATTTAAAACAAAAGAAAAATAATTTACAAAAAATTTTTGTTATTGTTTTGTTGTTGTTTTTTGTAATTAAAGAAAAGTCCTTATTTTTGATGGCGGGCATGATAACTCCTCACTGGAACATCGGAATGCGAAAATTCCAACGGTGTTAGAAAGAGAACATGTCTGACTCTCGTATGAACTAGGATTATTGACTTCGCTTTAAAATTAACAAAATGGTGGACCTTTGAAAATTTTTTTTTGAAAAATCGCCGATTTTTTTACCAAAACCCAAGTTAAAAAATAAGGAAGATCTTCACCGATTGGCTTTATCCTAGTTCATACGATAGCTATACACTCACAGAGAAACGTGTAAAAATTGAAATCGATTGGGTTATTAGTTTTTGAGTTATCGTGCCCGCCATTCCCAAAAAATGTTTAGAGAAAAACGCGTTTAAAGTTTGAGAAGCCCTTCAGCCGTCACTTGATGCTGACACAATAAATCGGCTATATCTTCAAGAGTTCTTGAGATTTTCATTTGAAATTTTGTAGGGACATTCTTTAATTAATGTAGATTCGATTTATATCAACAAAATTTTTGACCCCGAGAATGGGTGGAGTTCCCTTAAACAATGCCGCGGAAAACAAAGTTTTCATAGAAGGAAATTTTATTATTATTATTTTTTTAGCTTCTGTTTAGTTTTTGTCAAGCCGTCAAAGGCGCTATTTTTAAAAATTGAATTGAAAATTATGTGGAATTGTAATGAGAAGGAGCAACAAACAACTTGAAGGATCAATTTATGGAAAAAAATAAATTCAGTTTCTTCAATGGGATAAGATTTTTGAATAAAAATTTCCAAAGTATTCAGAGTATTTTTCGAACTTTGGACCACACAGCCGAATTGTATTTTAACTTCTGAAAAAAATTCCAAACATTTCACTATATTTTCTGTACATTTTCGAATGTTTCAAAGGCGCTATTATAAAAAATTAATTGAAAATTACGTGTAACTATAAGGATAGGGAATAACAAACAAGTAGGAAGCAATTTATGTTAGCAAATAAATTCGATCTGTCAATGGGATAATATAAAACTTTCCAAAATATTCAGAATATTTTCCGAACATCGGATCTAGCGCCCAAAATGTATTCTAACTTCTGAAAAAAATTACGAAAATCTAATCTAATTTCTATCCATTTTTGAATGTTTCTTTAGAGCTTTGTCCGAGTTTATGCAGATTATCGAAAATTCCCTTAATATGTTAAATGTTTCCTCCGAGTTTTTTTTACCAATTCGTATAGAATTCATAAAGAAACACGAATGTTCTTTGCGATTTTTTTTTCGACAAAACGTTCCAAATTTGTTGGCACCTTTTACACAATCTTCTGTTCCGATTTCGGTATGAATTCGGCATCAGAATCGGAAACTTATGCAGAGTTCATCTCCGAATTCTGGAAAAACTCGGAAAAAATTGTTAGCTTAGTTATGAGAAAAAAGCTTTTTCGGAAAATGTGTCCGAAAAAGATGTCCATTATATATGCGTTTCAGATTTACGTTTGCGATTTCTGTATTTCGGACACGTTTTTTTTTTTTCAACGGAATGGGTCATCGTTTGATATTAGAGATTTTCGTTGGATCTCAAATCTCGTTCAGTCTCACGCGAATAAATGTTATTATCGTGTTTGGGATAATTAGATCTATTTATGGTAATTATGTCAGATTAATCCAACACATTTAAATAATGTATGATTTACTTCTATCCCTTTTCGAATGTTTCTTTAGAGTTTTGTCCGAATTTGTGCAGTAAATCGAAAATTCCCTCAGAATGTAGAATTTTTCTCGCGAATTATTTTTACGAATTCGTATAGAATTCATAAAGAAACACGAATGTTCTTTGCGATTTTTTTTTCGGCAAAACGTTTCAAATTTGCTGGCACCTTTCACACAGTCTTGTTCCGATTTCGGTATGAATTCGGCATCAGAATCGGAAACTTATGCAGAGTTTATATCCGAATTCTGGAAAAACTTGAAACAAATTGTTAGCTGGGTTATGAGAAAAAAAACTTTTTCGAAAAATGTGTCCTAAAAATATGTCCAATATATATAGAGTTTCAGATTTTCAGAGCATATGTTATCGAAAAGATAAAACCTGCAAAAGTAACAAACAAAGATATAAAGATTAATTTCATGCTCTATAGAGTTACCAGCAAAAAAAAGATCATGTGATAGCTGAAAACTTGACCTATGCTAAATTTCTCTATTTGGATTCTTAATATTCTCGCCAAGGGCTTTCATCCCCATAGGAATTTTGCATTACCAAACATTTTGTTGTACAGGGTTATAAATCAAAATTGTAATTTTTTCTAATATGCCATCTTTGGACAATATTTTCAAAAGTTAACTTATAAGAGAGTAGAGTAACTTCGGGTAATGTGGACCACCATTTTCTTTTTTTGATATTGTGGGCGTAACAACGGTAAAACATAAAAACAAATTGTTTTCACAGCATGGTAGATTTGTTGGCTAATTATATTCCAGTTCAAAAATTATATATATTTGTCCATAAAAATGTTATTGCATTATATTTCAAAAAACTCTAAACTGCAAATAAAAATAACTTGGCGGGTAATGTGGACCAGTATGTGTGGGTAATGAGGATCAGTAAGTTAAAGGTAGGTTGTGGATTAATTGTGATAAATTTCAATTTATTGCACTCTTGGGTAACAATGAATGCAAAAATATATGGGTCCATGTTTTGGAATGGCCCCCTTTTAAGGGTACCACCCCATTTGCGGTATTTTGAAGGTCCTTGCTTCATTATCTAACCGAGGCACCGAGTTTTCAGAGGATAGAATACCTCCTCGAATATTAAATGGGCCCTTGTTTCGAACTCGTCCTCATGAAAATGTCCCACTTTTTTATAGTGGTCCACATTACCCGACATTGAATATTTTTATTTAAAAATAATTATCGGCTTCAAAAATGAATAAAAATTTAAAAATAACCGAAAGTAATTAAAGATAAACTTGTATTTTTGTTAAAGAAAACAAGAAAACCACATAACCTCTTTATATTCGAGAAAAACAAAATGTTCGACTATTTTACAAAATCGTTCGACTATTGTGCTAAACAATTTTCAAATCACCCTTTTACAATCAGAGCTACATTTTCACCTACTAAATTTTCAACATTGCAATTATTTATTAAAACCCAAATTTGATGTTTGTTTTCACTAATTAGGAAAACATTTATCAAGGCGGCATTGGCATATTTCAAGCATTTTCTTAGATATGGGGGGTGGTCCACATTTGACGCATGGTCCACATTACCAGAAGTTACTCTAGCAAATTATGAAAACCATCTAATTATGAAAACTTCCCAAATTACATGTCATACGTAAATGAAATGTTGTTTCTTGAATTTTTTTTAATTGGAAGCAAAAAATGTGTGCATTCATTTTTGATAGTCGGTTGTCTATCAATCGATGACCTGAAATATGCTGTGCACAATTTATATGCAAATCGAAGCAAACAATTTTTTTGTACTTTCGTTTTTAATTTTTGTGGAAAATGAAAATCTGATGCAATATTATGATTTAAAAGCATGTTTTTCTTTGTAGAGTGAGGGAATAATATGAAGCATCAATAACAGCAGCATGAATTTAGATTTTAGATATTTAGAGCAATAATCATGTTGTTTTCCAAGAATGTTAAAGACCACCAGAACATTGTTGTTTAATAAATACAACTTTTAATTGGAAAAGTTGCATAAAAAGTTTCTAAAGCTACCTCAATCGTAATCCTATTTCCTCAATCGTAATCCTATTTGGAAATTCGACATATAATGGTAGAAAAAATACTAAACTTTACTAAATTTAGTTCTAATTGTATGTATTTTGAACATATATAGGGTTATATGGGGCTATATCAACACTTGGACCCTGGGACCCCATTTCCCATACCAGAATTTGTATTGATATAAAAACCATTTGAGCCAAATTTTAACCGCATATGTCAAGTGGTTCCGCAGTTAATGAGTTTATACCCAATTTTTGGGTAAATACTCAAAATAGGGGTACCTTTGTATGGGGGCTACCAGTAAACGTGGACCTACATACATAAATGTTTGCATGGACATTTGGTACCCTAAAAGAAAACTCTGTGCCAAATTACAGCCATTTTGGTTGTAAAATGTGTCTAATAGACAAAAAATACCTTAAATCGGGAGATACGGTTATATGGGGGCTATATCAAAACTTGGACCCAGGGACCCCATTTTGGATTTCTATATTTGCTTTGACATTAAAAACATGTATGCAAAATTTTGGCCGCCTATGTCCAGTTCGGTTCGGCACTTAATGAGTTTACACCCAATTTTAATAAGATTATACCCAATTTTTGAATAAAAACTCTGGTATTTACCCAAGTATTTACCCACGTAGTGAAAGTATCGTAAGACTATCCATTCTAAATCGATTTGACAACAGAAACCCGGAAATAGGGTGTAAGATGCTGTATTACCGATTCAATATAGGAAATACCCAAATAAATTCCCGCAAATGGGTATTTACCCACCCGTTGGGTATTTACCCGGTAAATACCATCTCTATTAACATATAAAAGAGCTTAGTGTTAAGTGAGTGAGCATGAAAAGTACTAAATGGTACTAAATTTAGTACAATTTGGATGTTGGGTGAACGGATAAAGATGAAAACCTGAAATTTGAAATTAAGATTACTGTTGAGAAATAAACCATAGAGACAGCTATGGATATTCGTATGTATGCGTTAAAAAAATACTAATCCTGAAATGTGGAATTTAAATTACTGTTAGAGTGTAGGATTAAGATAATTTTGAAAATTTGTACTTATTGGTACAAAATTGTACTAACTATGCTACAATTTGTTTCTATGTGAACGGATGTGGTTGGAATTCTGAAATTTGGACTTAAAATTTTTGTTGGAGTGGTTGATTGATTTGCACCTTTGGATATGAAAAGTGAAAAATTGTACAATTTGGATTTGTGTGAAGGGATAGAGAGAGAGAGAGAGAGAGAGAGAGATCCTAAAATTTGGAATTAAAATTACTGTTGGAGTGCAGGATTGAGTTATAGAGGTAGTTTTGAAAAGTCGTAATAATTACGGATAGATATGGAAAACATAAAATTGAAATAAATATTGCAGAATTAAGGTAGTATTGGAATTTCGTACTTATATGTACGAAAAGCACTGAAGCTTGGGTATTTACAGAAAACCACTGAGATAACGGTTGTTTTCTAATAGTGGTATTGCAAATGTTGGTGTTCTTTTAATTGGACGGTGGCGCCAAAGGAATTAATATATACGCCAAGGTCTTTCATCCTCATAAGGAAATTATTAACCACAAATTATAATGTACACTGATATTAACTTGGGGCTTTCATTTGTTAAGGGTTAGTCTATATTAAAACAACAAAAAAACTAATACATGTACAAATATGATTTTTTTATTTTCTAATATGTTCACGTACGTGAGGTGATTTCAAACCATTTTCATGTTATGTGTTTCAAGTTATGTGTTGAAAGAAGGATTTTTTGTGTATTGCATTACTCGTCAACATGGCCGAATTGCTTTAGTTAATTCGTTGTCCAGTATCACTTTTGTTTTATTCGTGAAACGTTGTTGCCGAATTTTTATATAATAAAAAAAGTAGAATTTTGTAATACCGCTTTGAATTATTTTTTTTAAATAACAATATTAATAAAATGAAATTTATTACTCCTGGTCGGAAGAGTCGGAATAAATTATTTTCATAATTTTCATTGGGGATCATTTGTTGCCTTTTGCTTTGGTTGGTTCCAGTTGCTGCTATCCATCTCATTTGATTCGTTCTTGCAGAAGTTTCAACTAGTCGTGAAAGAAACAAATAGAACCCAAATATTTTTTTTCCCTTATATATATATATATATATATATATATTATAACAAGATGATAATAACAGTTTATTATTACAACCTTTGCCATGCATCTTTACAAAATGTTTTTTTATATTTTTTAATAAAAAATGCTTTATTTTCTTTTTTCTGCACACTGTTCTTTTCAATCGAAAGTTATTTAAAAAAGTATAATTTTATTATGTTTTTTTTTTTCTTGTATCTTTGTAGGATTACATCACACTACTCAATTACTGGGATACGGTTGTTGTATTTGCTGTCCCCTTTACAACCATTGCCGTTTTGAATACCTTTACGGGTTGTACGGTTTGGAAATTTGCCACGGTTCGAAGAACTTTAACAATGCAAAAGTAAGTAGAACGAATACCCAAAGGCATCGAGACATTAATTTGAAATCATCAATTTCTATAAAATGGGATGAGAGTGAGTTTCCTTTCGATACGGTTACTTTTAAAGAAGCATTTGCATAGATTAAATTACCATGGTCATGTTTCGGTCAATGGAATTTCAATTTTAATGGTTACATAACATTGAAGTAAATGGAAATAGAAAATAAATGGAAAAACTAACGGCCAATATGGCTGATGAACGGCTAAAATAATTTCAATACGTTGGGGAAATTGATGGGTGGTCAAACAAATACAAAAGGCATTACTTTTGGCCAGACCCCAAGAGGTGGACATTTTAAATACCTAAAATCGATCGGAACATTTATATGTGGGGATTATGTCATTATTTTTTATAAGTGGAAAGAAAGACCTTGGTAAGTATAGGAAAACCCCAGAAGGAAAATTTTGCCATAGATCAAAAGTCAGAGATATGGCGTGATCATTTTTTACTGTCATAGGGTCGACAGTAAAAAAATGATCATATTTGTTGTTACATTTCTTCCGGAAAATCGAATTAAGAATATTTTTGTAGAACATTTCGTCCTTCTAACTCGATTCTTTGTGTGTTCTTTTCGTCTTAAGGTATCGTATGAACTAGGATTATTGACTTCGCTCTAAAATTAACAAAATGGCGGACCTTTGAAAAAATATTTTTCGAAAATAGCCGATTTTTGACCAAAAACCAAGGTAATAAATAAGGAAGACCGATTGGCTTTATCCTAGTTCATACGATAGCTGTACAATCACAGAGAAACGTGTACAAATTTGGAATCGATTGGGTTATTAGTTTTTGAGTTATCGTGCCCGCCATTCGCAAAAGAGAAAAACGCATTTAAAGTTTGAGAAGCCCTTAGACGTTACTTGATGTTGACACAATAAATCGGCTATATCTTCAAGAGTACTTGAGATTTTCACTTGAAATTTTGTAGGGACATTCTTGAATTAGAGTAAATTCGAATTAAATCATACAAATTTTTGACCCCAAGAATGGGGGTCCCCTTAATTTTTTTTTTAAACTGGCTCCAATTATCGCAGAATGCGAATTATTTTGAAAAAATTATTATAAATTTATGCCAATTACGTCAAACATATTTTTTTTTTTTGAGAAAAAACCGGTTTTATAAATTTTTGAACCGGTTATTTCGATAATAAAACCGGTTTCGATACCTTATATTCATATCATTAGAAAGCTAGTAAACAAACGTGTTAACTTCATTGAACCGGGTGATTTTCGGTTTTATTTACTAAAGAAACCGGTTCAAAAATTAAGAAAACCGGTTCTTTTTTTCCTCGAAATTTATTTATTTATTTTTTTTTTTTTTTGTAATTTTTAGAAAATATTTCGAACAATTCCAACAATTCTTCATAATAAGGAATGTATGTATCTGAATTTCTTGAAATACCTACATATAGGGTTTTAGTGACAAAAAAACGGGTAAAATTGAGAATAGACCAATAAAACCTTCAAATGTAGATTTCTCGTCTTTGAGAACCCCATCTAAAATCTTATGAGCAACATTTTTGAAGAATATTGCGATAAGGAAAATTCGCAGCATGTGATAATTGGAGTCTAAGAAGTAATTGTGTCGAATAACGTGCTAAAAATCTCCAATATAACGAATATTTATTCGATTTACAAATGTATGTCCTTCCGCCCGTCTGTCTGTCTGCCTGTCTGGTCGGTTGCTACTCAGATAACTCTCTAAAGGAGTAACCGATTTTATCCAAACTTTGAACATCGTAGTATTTAATCC
>NW_026885036.1:0-6165 GCF_032173495.1 Musca vetustissima | reverse complement strand
AATAATCTCAAACAATACATTTTAATTTATAGGAGACATTTTGCTATTAAAGACAATAGGTAATTTTCTATTGCGGAACTGAAGAGGAGGTGTTCTTCTATTGAAACCCTCAACAATAAGTTTGATTTCATAGACCTCCAAAGAGGTATTTTAAGAAGTATCAACAAGAGTGATCTTCTGTAAAAAACCTCGTCAAGAGATCTCAACAAAAGTTATTCATATGCGGAGGATATCAATAAGAGAACTTCTTCGGTAGAAACCTCTTGTTGAGTCTCTTCTATATAGCCTTCAAAAATAAATATTCTTCTTTAGAATACTCCAAGAAGTGAATTTTTTCGAATACTCCAAGAAGTGATTTGTTTATAGAAGACATTACCAGAGTTATTCTTTTTTAGACAACTTTAACAAGAGGTCTTCTACTGTTGAAGACTCCAAGAAGATATTTTCATCTGTAGAATACCTCAACAATATATTCCCTTTAATTTTCCTATTATACTTAAAAATATTTTTGTGTTAATTTTTAAAGAAATTACATTTTTCTGATGCCCTCCTTTTTTCTCATTCTCATTTCAGATTACTTTTTTTGCGCAGGATAACTTTGAAGACAAGTGACTTAATTTCGAGCTGTCGTTGGTATGTATATTTTTCACTGAGACATCGGCAATTTAACATTTCTTTTCGGAACAATTAATTCATTCGTTTGTGTTCGTCTGCTTTACAAATTGTTGAGTTAAATTAACATTTTCAACGCCCACATAATGACAGACACGTATACTCAACGACAGCATTCCCAAGTGTTGTTAATAAAATTTAAAGATTTTTTTGTTCGGTTGTCCCTTCATCACTTGGTCAGAAATAAGAGAAAATAAGAACAAAAAGAAAACAAAATAAATAGCAACACGAAGAACAGAGGAAAATGTGTCCCTTAAATGATGTTGTTGTGATTTTCTTATTCGCCACCCCCATATCCCCCCATTTGCAAGTTACGTTTAATTAATTTTTTAATTGATTTTACTTTTCTTTACACTGCTGCTATTCGTTGAATCTGTGAGTAGGAAGGGAGTACGATAATAGGTTGTTGGTTTTTTTTTGCCTTTTTTGTTTAATGAAGGGACATGGTCTTTGGCAATTTACAAGGATACGTTCTTTTGGTTGTATTTAACAAATTAATATTGAGTAAGCTTTGGAAGTAAAGTAGTCATCTTGTGGCAATGTCTGTCTCCACTCTCCATTACTTCGTTTTTGTTCACATTGTTCACCGAGGTCAGTGAGCAAAAAAATATAAAAGTCCTTTTTTGTGTTATTATACGAAAGATAATAAAGATAACAAGTATTACAATGAGATTTCTTTGTGTTTAATTATTCTTTGTTGTTGTTTCTGCTTTTTTTTCATTTTTGATTGGAAATAACTTGTATCCTCTTTGTTATTTGGTTGAGGGAAATAGTATAGGGAATTATTTTTTGAAATTATGCCCTTAATTAAAAATTTACAAAACATGCGAGATATAAAAAATAAACACGTGAAAACGTCGTTAGTTCGGTCGGTCTGATTTTTATACCCTTCACCACACTGTGGTACAGGGTATTATGTCTTGGTGCATATGTTTGTAACAGGCAAAAATAATCGAGATAGACCCATGGTTCCTTTTGAGAATATGCATAGAATCACTTTCTAAGTCGATTTATGCATGTCCGTCCGTCTGTCTGTCCATGTTAAATTGTAAACAAAGTACAGGTCGCATTTATGATCCGAATTGGATGAAATTTGGCATAGGTCACTTATTCGGCCCAAGGACGAACCCTATTGAAATTGGGAAAAATCGGTTCAGATTTAGATATAGCTCCCATATATATATATATATATAAATATATTTAACCGATTTAATGTAAACGGTCCCTATATATCTTTCGATTTGCACGAAATTTGGTGAAGTCTAATCATTTAGGTCTAGAATGATGTCTGCCAAGTTTTGTAAAAATCGGTCCAGATTTAGATATAGCTCCCATATATAGTTTCGTACGATTTCATGTAAATGGTGCCCCAAAGTCCCTATATATTTTTTGATTTGCACGAAATTTGGCATAACGTACTGAATTAAGCCTAGAGTGATGTCTGCCAAGTTTCGAGAAAATCGGTCCAGATTTAGATATAGCTCCCATATATAGTTTCGTCCGATTTCATGTAAATGGTGCCCCAACGTCCCTATATATCTTTCGATTTGCACGAAATTTGGCATAACGTACCGACTTTACTACTTTCCTTACTGGTTTATACCCTCCACCCGGGAGTGGACATTCAATATATCTAAAATCAATCAATGAGGACTTTGATATGTAAAATTTCTGCCAGAGGAAAACGAAATACGAGGTAAAAAATTGGGGTAAGACACTGAGCATGTAAAATCTATTCACTTCCAATCGGCCTTTTTATCGACTAATTGATATTTATAAAGCCCTGTGGTCTCTATACATACCCATTCGACTATATAAACCCCTGTGTTCTATATGGAAATCAATTGGCCCTTATACATACCTGTGATTTCTCTGCAGACCTGTGATCTCTATACGTGTTCAATCGCCATATCTCAATTCCCTCAATGAGAGATCGTCGTGTATTCAAGACCTGAGGTAAATGTCATCTATAAAAGACCTAGAGGTTTTTTAGAGGAGGTCTACTTTTATAGAAAACCTCAAGAGGAGGCCCACTTTCATAGAAGGACTCTTTATAGAATATATTAACAAGAAGTTATATTTGATAGAAGATCTCAACAAGACATCTTCTGTAAAAGATGTCACGAAGCTATCTTTTCATGTAAAAGACTTAACCGAGAGACTTCCAAAGACAAAACTTAGGGTATTATGGAATATATTTCCAGTAGGCATGTAAGCCAATCATGACCTGAACATAATTTCACTGGGACTCTGGTCAGCAAAACAAATAAGCATGGCTGTTTTGGTGGTAGTCAGTCAAATTTTTCCTAGCCTAGATGTTCTGAAGACTATAAAAATACCAAAAAGATGGTGAGTATCGGTACACTCCTTCTGTTACCTCCCCCACAAAATGGTCAAAATTTTGCTGAAATTTTAATTTTATAATATCATTCGAACGGAAAATTTCCTTTACCAAGTCTATATGAAGTCCGAAGATGGGACCCAATGGTCCACTACTTCTTGTATCTCCCCCACAAATGGTCGAAATTCTCAATATTTATAAATCCAATATCATATATATATATATATATCTGTCGGCAACACCGACTGATAATTTTTTCATTTTTAATTTTTCCACAGCTACTGAGTTTTAGGTAAATTCCGAATTTAGTAGTCGGTAATAGCAATATTCAAGATAGAGCTTTGCAATTTTGCGCACTTACTGCTACTACTTCTATTGCATGTTTGGTATTGCAAATGCCAGGTAATGAGTTGGCATTTTGGTCCAAATATATCGGTCCCCAATATTCGGTATTGTAGGGGATTTTTCGGTCAAATTAGCTCGAATTTGGTAATTACAGATCTCCCATTTCCTACCAATAATTATCGGTATTGGGTTACTTTTTAGGGTGTCCCCATATAACCTCCCAAACTTTGATGTTTTGTGGAGTTTGGTTTTTATTTTACATTTTGGGTTCCCATTGAGTTGGAAATCTCCCTATAATAATTATAAATATTAGTTTAGTGCCCCCAATTTTCGGTAATTTGACACTTCAGAGTCGAGGAAGGTAGAATACCACTTTATGGAAAAGAGGTCTCTCCTCATGCAATGTTACAATTCATTGGATGAGGCCCAACCTAATTTTTCAATCTATGCGACAGCTATTTTGCTTCTATTTTGTTTTTGCAAAATAGTCAGGCTGAATCCCACTTTATTGTTTTTATAAAAAAAAACAACTATTTATTAGTGGGGAATGTATGGCATTGTTTGCCGAGGGGTAAGGCACACCGAGGTTAATTTTGGTTTATCAATAGGTATATAATATACTTTTACATTTTATTTTGTGATCCCACCAAGGTTATATATAGCTCCTATATAACGATACGATCTCAATTTGTCGGTATTTCGATATTAAGATATTAGAAAAGTATCCATCAAAAGTGGTAATTTCTGGTGACCTGTATATAAATCTATTTGGGTTAGGAATAGTTTACTTTATCTCTATTGTGGGGGGTGTAACATGTTTGCGTCGGTGCAACTTAACGTCTCTTTGGACATATGTTTGTAACAAGCAAAAGGAACCGTGATAGAATACACCTAGAATCACTTCCTGAGTCGATTTACGCATGTCCGTCTGTCTGTCCATGTTAAATTGTAAACAAAGTGCAGGTCGCATTTATGATCCGAATTGGATGAAGTTTGGCACAGATCATTTATTTTTCCTAGGAAGAACCCTTGGAGAAAATCGGTTCAGATTTAGATATAGCTCCCATATATATTTTCTTCCGATTTAATGTAAATGGTGTTCCAAAGTCCCTATATATACTTCGATCTGCACGAAACTAGGCACATCGTACTGAATTAAGTCTAGAAGGATGTGCGTTAAATTTCCTTATATCGGTTTAGATTTAGATATAGCTCTCATATATATTTTCTTCCTATTTTATGTTAATTGTGCACTAAAAACCCAACGTTTGTCCGATCGCACCAAGAACTCAAAATCTGGCCGATATGCACAAACATACTGAAATTAGTATAATCTAACCTGTGACAAGTTTCGATGTAATCCGATTTTAAGAAAATGGTGCACCACACTCCTCATGTTTATCAGATATTTATCGAAATAATCAACGGATCTCCGTCTGATATTTGCTTTAAATAGATTTACAAAATTTTGTCCCTTTGTAAGAAGCGACTCTATATCTTTATGGACCCAATTTTATGTTAATGGTCCTTCAAAAATGCTACGTCTGTTAGGATCAGTGTTGCCAAAACCTTGTTGAGGAAAAATGCTAGATTTTGTTGAAAAAATGCTACAAAGTGCTAAATAATTTAAAAAAGTGCCAGAAAAAAGTGGTAAAAATTTCTAGAACAAAATTGTTAATATTTAATAATTAAATATTAATCAGAAACCCCATTTATTCATAACGGCTATTCGTTGTCGATTTAGCCATGTCCATCGCATTGAGGTCGCAATATTGAAGACAGAGCTTTGGAATTTTGCACTACGTTGGTACTACTTCTATGAGATTTGATATTGGAAATGGAATATATCGGTCCTTTTTTGGTACACCATACCTCAATTTTTTTTTTAAGCTTTTAGGCACATTTTTATACCCTCGACCATAGTATGGAGGGTATTAATTTTGTTTTTCCGTTTGTAACTCATCGAAATAATCATTTCCGACCCTATAAAGTATATATATTCTTGATCACCGTAAAATTCTATGACGATATAGCCATGTCCGCCTGAGGACAATTTGGTACATTTACATTTATTGGGTAGCAAATATCTCCACTAGAAATTATAAATAGGGGTCCATATTTTCGGATAGCCCCCATATAAGGGTACCGCAGTATTTTGGGAGGTTTGATCGCATTTTTCGACCGAATTCGCTGGAATTCGGTACTTTGAGTTCTTATTGGGTAGAAAATCTTTATATTAAAAATTATAAATATAGTTCAATTTTTTCGGGTAGCCCCCATATAAGCCCCCCAATTTTCGTTATTTTAGGGTTCATGAGCGCGGATTTCAATCGAATTCGCTGAAATTTGGTACCTTGAGTTATTATTGGGTACCAAATTTCCTCACTTAAAAATATATAAAAATAGGTCCACTTTTTGGGGTTGCCCGAATTGGCTGTAATTTAGTAATTTGAGTTCTTATTGGGTAGCAAATCTCTCCACAAAAAAGTTTTCGGGTAGCCCCCATATAACGGTACCTACAATTTTCGATATTTTGAGGTTCTTGAGCGCGGTTTTCAACCGAATTCGCTGAAATTTGGTATTTTGTAGTCGTATATGATTACAAATCTCTCACCGAAAATTATTAATATTCATCCTTTTTTAGAGATAGTCCCCATATAACCGGCTCGGCCGAACTGTATAGGTACACTTTTTGGTATGTTCCCTATATTTTTATTTATAGTACCTGTCAGTATATCTATGGTGGAGGGTATACAAAGTTCGGCTCGACCGTACTTAACGCTTTTTCACTTGTTCAACCTAAGTTG
>NW_026885035.1:0-6328 GCF_032173495.1 Musca vetustissima | reverse complement strand
AAAGCAACAAAAAACTTGACAACAGACTCAGAAAATAAAAACAGCAACAAGAGTAACAATCATAAAAGGAAAACCAAGCCAACCCACAAAATCCCTTTCACCCCAGCCAATAACCAAACATCCAGCCAGCCAGTCAGCTAACCAACCAACTGTCAATGGGCAAAGTGACGCTTGTGGCAATGGCAGTGGTAGCTGAGGATGTGGCAATAGCCGAATGAGTTCAAGCCAAAGGAAGCACTTGTTGTATGGTTTGAATTTAAATTAGTTAATTATTGTTTTATTTACTTACTTCAACAGCGACGACGACGACCCAAACAACGACAGGGGACAAAAACACAACAGCGAAAAAGATGAGAAAAAAACATCAACAGCAATACCACTAACACCATATCCCCTTGCCTTGCCTCACTTCGCCATCCCAATACAAGTGGCTAAGAAGAATAACTCGCTAGCTACTGCCTTGCTGGCTGACTGGCTGGCTGCTGTTGATGACATCCTTGCCGTAGCTCAATAACATTAACTGACATTGGCCATAGAGAGCTATGTCACGAATTCAGTTCAAAACCAACTGCACAAAAAACCAACATCCGTTTCCGTTTTCTTATAGCTCAAGGGTTGTTGTGAGAGTTGCCCCCACACCCGCATCATCCAAATGCAAGTCGAGCAAAAAATTAGTACGCGAAAGCTTGAAACACTCTCGCTGGGCATCAACAAGATGCTGCTGTTTGGTTGTATTTGGGGTTCGAGTTTCGCGACGAACGGAAGCTGTGAAACAATTTCTGTTTAAATTTTCTATGGACTAAACAAGCGTTTTGTTGCATTCCCACTTCTTTTTTTGGATTTTATTTTCGGTACGGTTTATTTTCCTTATCCGTGATAATGTCATATTTGTATATTTACTTTTAGGCCATTGACGGGGGACAGTGGTTAATTTGGCAGATTTTATGAAATTAATTTAGGTGTTCCGTTCTGTAAATGAAAACAGATAAAAAAGTTTCAGTAGGATTTATACCCTCAGCTTATAGTTTGTGGAGGTCTTCGGAATTACACACAGGTGCAGAGAGGTTTCGGATTTAATTAAATCTGTTATATAATTCGCTTCATATTAAATTTACAAGTTTATAATGTATTGACCCTTATTTGAGGAGGCACAAGAAGGAGAGAATCGATGAGTCCCAACTTCGGATGTCTTCTAGGCTTGGTAAAAGTAATAGCTTGTGCAATGATTGTTTCAAATTGGACATTCTATTCGCTTAACTTTGGACTTATAAACATTGAAAATGGTGACCCTTTTAACCATCTTCCTACTTGATGCAGGCTCTGTTAAAATAAAAGATTGTACAAAGTTTGGTCCAAATAGGATAGTCCTGTAGTTTCTGTAGAAAAATTAAGAACTGATAGTCCCATGAATTTTATCCTAAGGAAAATCTATGGTCTGAGGGTCCAACGACTTTTTTTCTATAAAAAATAAGACCGATGATCGCTCTAATTTGTTTATATAAAAAACCAGTAAGGAAAGTAGTAAAGTCGGACGGGGCCGACTATATGATACCCTTCACCACTATGGGTATATTAAACAGGACTATTTACATGAAATTGGATGAAATAAAATATGTGATATTTATCTACATGTGAATCTACCTAGATCTATCCATAAACATGTCATTCGTTAGTTACAATGGGAAAAAGGTATGTAAATCAACTTCAAACAAATATAAATAGGTCATCCGTTGGGCTATGTCTGTACTTCTAGAAAACGCAACTACGTAATTCTATGCTCAATTTTGTACGTTGTTTGATGTCAATCTGACTAACATGAGGAGTTTGATGCCCAATTTACTTGAAATCGGTCGGAAATATATATGGAAGCTCTATCCAAATATTAAGCGGTTTCAAACAAACTTGTCACAGGTTAGGTTATACTAATTTCAGAACGTTTTGTTCCTATCAGCCTATTGGTTCCTTGGTGCGTCAATTACTTAAAATCAATCTATAATAAAAGGGAGCTATATCTAAATCTGGACCGATTTTCACGAAAAGATATATAGCGACTTTGGGGCACCATTTACATGAAATCGGACGAAACTATATATGGGAGCTATATCTAAATCTGGACCGATTTTCACGAAACTTGGCAGACATCATTCTAGGCTCAATTCAGTACGTTATGTCAAATTTCGTGCAAATCGAACGATATATAGGGACTTTGGGGCACCATTTACATGAAATCGGACGAAACTATATATGGGAGCTATATCTAAATCTGGACCGATTTTCTCGAAACTTGGCAGACATCACTCTAGGCTTAATTCAATATGTAATGCCATATTTCGTGCAAATCGAAAGATATATATGGACTTTGGTGCACCATTTACATGAAATCGGACGAAACTATAAATGGGAGCTATATCTAAATCTGGACCAATTTTCACGAAACTTGGCAGACATCATTCTAGACCTAAATGATTAGGCTGTACCAAATTTCGTGCAAATCGAAAAATATATAGGGACCGTTTACATTAAATCGGTTAAATATATATATATATGGGAGCTATATCTAAATCTGAACCGATTTTTCCCAATTTCAATAGGGTTTGTCCTTGGGCCGAATGAATGACTTGTGCCAAATTTCATCCAAATCGGATCATAAATGCGACCTGTACTTTGTTTACAATTTAACATCTACAGACGGACGGACGGACATGCATAAATCGACTCAGAAAGTGATTCTATGCATATTCTCAAAAGGAACCATGTGTCTCGTTTCCTTTTGCCTGTTACAAACATATGTACAAAGACATAATACCCTGTACCACAGTGTGGTGAAGGGTATAAATAGAACCAGAAGGTCAGCAAATTTTTTCTATAGAGAAAATAGGACTGACAGCGATTCTTTTCTGAAGAACAGCATTAGACTTGAAGGTTCCACGATATTATTTCCATAGAAACCAAAAATAAAAGCTTATGGTCCCACGATTTTTTCTGTAGGAAAAATAAGACCTAAGGTCAAACGAATTAGGTTGTATAGAAAAAAATAAGACCTAGGAGTCCCACGAATTTCTTTGTATAGAACAAAAAAAAACCTGAGTGTCCACGAATATTTTTCTAAAGAAAAAAATAAGGCCTGAGAGTCTGGCGATTTTTTTATAAGAAAAATGGTCTGAGAGTCCCACGGATTTTTTTTAATAAGACCTGAGGGTGTCACGATTTTTTTTTCTATAGAATTTTTTTCTAAAGAGAAAAAATAAGACTTGAGGGTCTCACGAATTTTTTTCTATAGAAAAAAATAGACTTGAGGGTCTCACGAATTTTTTCTATAGAAAAAAATAGACTTGAGGGTCTCACGAATTTTTTTCTATAGAAAAAAATAGACTTGAGGGTCTCACGAATTTTTTTCTATAGAAAAAAATAGACTTGAGGGTCTCACGAATCTTTTTCGATAGAAAAAATAGACTTGAGGGTCTCACGAATTTTTTTCTATGGAAAAGAATTAGACCTGAGGGTCTCACGAGTTTTTTTTCTATAGAAAAAATAAGACCACGAATATGTTTCTTTAGAAAAAAAAATAAGTCCTGAGTCTATAGAGCTGAGGGTCCCACGAATTTTTTATATAGAAACCAGTAAGGAAAGCAGTAAAGTCGGACGGGGCCGACTATATGATACCCTTCACCACTATGGGTATATTAAACAGGACTATTAACATGAAATTGGATGAAATAAAATATGTGATATTTATCTACATGTGAATCTACCTAGATCTATCCATAAAGTATGTAAATCGACTTCAAACAAATAAAAATAGGTCATCCGTTGGGCTATGTCTGTACTTCTACAAAACCCAACTACGTAATTCTATGCTCAAGTTTGTAAGTTGTGCAAAATTTGATGTCGATCTGACTAACATGAGGATTTTGATGCCCAATTTACTTGAAATCGGGCAAACAAATATATATGGAAGGTCTATCCAAATATTAAGCGATTTCAAATAAACTTGTCTCAGGTTAGGTTATACTAATTTCAGAACGTTTTGTTCCTATTGGTTCCTTGGTGCGTCAATCACTTAAAATCAATCTAAATTAAAAGGGAGCTATATCTAAATCTGAACCCATTTTCACAAAACAAGGCAGATATCACTCTAGGCTCAATTCAGTACGTTATGCCAAATTTCGTGCTAATCGAAGGATATATAGCGACTTTGGTGCACCATTTACATGAAATCGGACGAAGCTATATATGTGAGCTATATAGAAATCAGTACCGATTTTCTCGAAACTTGGCGGACATCACTCTAGTCTCAATTCAATACGTTATGCCAAATTTCGTGCAAATCGAAGGATATATAGGGACTTTGGCGCACTATTTATATGAAATTGGACGAAACTATATATGGGAGCTATATCTAAATCAGGACCGATTTTCACGAAACTTGGCAGACATCATTCTAGGCTCAATTCAGTACGTTATGCTAAATTTCGTGCAAATCGAAAGATATATAGGGACTTTGGGGCAACATTTACATTAAATCGGACGAAACTATATATGGGAGCTATATAGAAATCTGGACCTATTTTCTCGAAACTTGGCAGGCATCACTCTAGGCTTAATTCAGTACGATATGTCAAATTTCGTGCAAATCGAAAGACATATGGGGACTTTGGGGCACCATTTACGTGAAATAGGACGAAACTATATATGGGAGCTATATCTAAATCTGGACCGATTTTCTCGAAACTTGGCAGACATCACTCCAGGCTTAATTCAGTACGATATGTCAAATTTCGTGCAAATCGAAAGACATATGGGGACTTTGGGGCACAATTTACATGAAATCGGACGAAACTATATATGGGAGCTATATAGAAATCTGGACCGATTTTCTCGAAACTTGGCAGACATCACTCTAGGCTTAATTCAGTACGATATGTCAAATTTCGTGCAAATCGAAGGATATATAGGGACTTTGGTGCACCATTTATATGAAATCGGGCGAAACTATATATGGGAGCTATATCTAAATCTGGACCGATTTTCACGAAACTTGGCACATATCATTCTAGACCTAAATGATTAGGCTATACCAAATTTCGTGCAAATCGAGAGATATATAGGGACCGTTTACATTAAATCGGTAAAATATATATATGGGAGCTATATCTAAATCTGAACCGATTCTTCCCAATTTCAATAGGGTTCGTCCTTGGGCCGAATAAGTGACCTATGCCAAATTTCATCCAATTCGGATCATAAATGCGACCTGTACTTTGTTTACAATTTAACATGCACAGACAGACAGACGGACGGACGGACGGACGGACATGCATAAATCGACTTAGAAAGTGATTCTATGCATATTCTCAAAAGGAACCATGGGTCTATCTCGATTATTTTTGCCTGTTACAAACATATGCACAAAGACATAATACCCTGTACCACAGTGTGGTGAAGGGTATAAAAAGGAAATAAAGGTCTCAGATACATAGGTACAGCGGTGCACCATTTACATTAAATCGGACGAAAATATGCATGGGAGCTATATCTAAATCTGAACCGATTTTAACAAAACTTAGCACACTTTATGGGAGCTATTATAAATCTGAATAAATCAATAGGGTTCGTCCCTGGGTCAAATAAATGAGCAGTGCCAAATTTCATCCAATTTGGACAGACAGACAAAAAGAACCGTGGGTTACACATATATGCAGGATATAAATATCACCTGTGGTTGTTCGACTTTTCTGATTTTCAAAACCACTGTTCCTCCAAAAAAGGATATCCTTTAAAAAAAATCCCAAAAAAGGAAAATACTTATTTGCTACAAAATAAAGTTACACGAAAAACAAGGGTTGAGAACGAGGTAGCCGGCATGTGCTAATGCCTATAAATGTGTTTGGTGTGTTAGTTGGCTGGTTGGTCCCGTCTATAGATGAATAAATGTTTTGAATGTTTATTTGGCCATTTGTTGTCGTTTTGTTCCTATGGCGTTTTGTTTAATCAAGTGACAATTGGCAGCCGAAGGTCTGTATTTCTAACTCTGGGATGGATAAATGTGTCGTGGTGTCGTGACATTTGTTAGTGTGTGTATGTCCGTGTTTATTTATCAAAAGGCACAAATACGCAAACAATTGTTGAGATAAAAGCATTTTGCAAAATGAATGACTTTAAAGGCGAATTGTGTGCGAATGGTAGGATATCAAAAGTTCACACGTACACACATGCATGTAGTTATGGTTACTATAATGGTATAGGTTGTGTGAGAGATTTTGAGGGAAATTTTAATTAGATATCTTATAGGATTTTAATGAAGACCATAGTGAGGAAGTAAGGGGTT